>NC_087220.1:44804379-45053528 GCF_015104395.2 Macrobrachium nipponense | reverse complement strand
GCACTGATGAAGGCGTTTCCATCGTGAACTTCTTCTTTTCTACGAAAGAAGTTCAGGGCGCTTACATCCAACACGGTCTCCATCCCCCTGAGGACTTCGGAACTAGGAAAAGGCGGTTGTAGAAGCCCGATGAATGATGGTTCTTGTCACTAGTTCGATAGCCCCCTTCTCCAGCATCTGATCTACTGCTAGATGGAGAGCTTGATTCATGATGGGGTCTCTGTACCTGGCCGTCAGTTCCCTTGGGATGGTCGTCAAGGGAGGTCTTTCGACGAAAGGGATGAGGTAACCTCTCCTCAAAATAGAAAGGGTCCAAGGATCCGCCCCTTTTTGGGCCCAGACTTCTGCAAATCTTAAGAGTCTGGCGCCCACCGTTGTTTGAAGGACTTGCAAGTTATTTGGGGGCTTTAACAGACTTGGCGAAAGTCTTACCCCTTCTTGAAGGTCTACGACTCTAAAACGTAGAGGTTCTTGATGAAGATGCCCTCGAAAGGGTTCTCGAACACTTGCCTTTCCTTCTTAGCCTTGGTAGGGAAGGAAGGGCGAGGTTTTCTTGCCGACTGTGCCAAAAGGTCCTGGGTGGCTTGGCCGAAAGTGACCCTCGAAATGTCCTGCACTCGATGTTTCGGGAAAACAACTGAGTAGACAGAGGAGCAAACAGCAAAGAAGACCTCTGAGCATGGGAGACCGACTTCGTTTAAGAAGGAACAATAAACCGACCTCTTCTTCACGATCGGCCCCATAAAGGGAGGCGATTTCACTCGCTCCGTCTCTTACCGACTTGTCATACAAGACAAAACACACATAAGATCTTCTGGCGAAATTGACTCTGGCACTTCAATTTTCTTGGCTAGGACTCCCAACGACCAATCAAGGAAGTTAAATACTTCTAGCACTCTAAACATACCTTTGAGCAAATGATCCAATTCATTCATTGCCCAAGTCGTCTTAGCAGAGTTAAGGGCAGTTCTCCTTGTCGAATCTACCAGCGCCGAAAAAATCCGAATCAGCCGAAGACGGTAGACCCAATCCTAAGGGCTCTCCTGTTTCGTACCAGAAACCAGCGCGTCCTGATAACTTCGAAGGAGGAAAAGCGAACATCGTTTTCCCCCCCCGCTTCTTCTTTGGAAGCCATCCAGGAACCAAAACTCCTCAGTGCCTTCTTCATGAAAGAGTTGGCTTCATCCTCACACACGAAGAACTCTTCGCTGTCTTCGCCGTTGAAAAAGTGAGTGAGGAGAAGGAGGAGCCGTAGGAGTAAGGGAATCCCCAAAAACTTGTAAAAGTAGCTCTGTAAGCTTCTTGTAAGAAGAGACAGCAGCAGAAGTGTTCGGTTCCTCATCCGAACCTTCTAGGACGTCTTGTCGAGGCGTAGCGCGGAGATCCTTAGGTGAAGAAGGGATCCTAGCAGGAGTTGAGCGAGAGGTTGGAGAACGCCCTCTCTTAGAAGAGTTCACATCCACTGGAGAACGATGAGAAGATCTGGGATGTCTACGATGAGACTCCCTCTTCGAGGTATCCGGAATCTCAGCCGAAGGAGAGGTAGGGCTCCTACTCCGAGAATCCTCGGAAATATCCACAGGGCGCTTACGAGGAGGCGAGCGCCTACTATACTCTATGCGCCTATCCTGAGGCGAGCGGCTGCTAGGAGAAGAGCGCCTATCGAGAGCAGAGCACTTGCGCGGCTCTCCATACCTGTCCAGTTGCGTACGATCAACGGAAAGTTCGACTGGAAGGCGAAATGCGCCTACTAGGAGAAGGCTGCTTGCGAGACTCTTGACGTCTAACAAGAGGGTAACATTCAGGAGAAGGGCGCTTCAAAACTAACGAGCGCCTACTTGGAGAAGGGCGCTTCCGGGATTCCTGGTGCCTACCAAGAGACAAACGGTCAGGAGAAGTGCGAATAGAAGCGCGGGAGAGCGCCTACACGGAGAAGGGCGCTTGAAAGACTCTTGTTGTCTGCCCTAGGAGAATAATCAGGAGTATGACGCCTTAAAAGAGACGAGCGCCTACTAGGAGATCTATGTGCCGTAGGCTCTTGGCGCCACCTACCTTGCGGGGAGCGGCTAACAGTAGGCCGTCTATCATGCACACGACTCCTACCAGACTCTAGATGCCTGTCAGGAGAGAAGTCACGATCCGACACTCGAAGAGAGTGACATCTGGAAGAAGAACGCCTACTTGTATAAGGGCGCCTTCTAGAATCTTGAGGCTGCTGAGGAGAAGTCTCACGCGAGGGAGTTGAAGAAGAAATCGCGTGATGAGCAGGTGCAGTGCGCTTACCGGAAGCGGGAATCCAATCTCGGAGAAAAAAACTTCTTTCTCCATAGAGCGTCCTACCGATGTTTGGCGCCTTGAAATCGAAAGAGAGCAGGCGAGCGAGGGCGCTCACGCGAGCCCCCACCTTCATACGAAACCTCCCATATGAAGGAGAACGATCCTCTGAAGAGCGGCGCCTAGATCTCTTGATCGGAAGAGAAACGTCCTTCTTCCTACGTGATCTAACTGCTAGAGAGTCTGCTAGCGCCGTGATCTGAGCTTGAAGTCCCGCGAGTACTCTCGTAGGAGAATCTTCTTGTTCTTCCTCGGAAGCAGGCGCGGAGCGCGAGAAGAAGAACGATCACAGGATTTTCTTGGGTTTCTTCGCCTCCACCGACGATTCTTCCGGGAAAACCTCCGGACTAGAAGCCAAAGGACTGCAGGGAGCCTTCCAAGCCCTCTTCAACGGGCGCGACGCATCCGGGGAGTTCCAACCTCTCTTCGGAGAGGGAGACGACGAAGAGGAGAAGCATTGGCGTAGGAGCTCCTTCTTGTAGCGATCCGAGGCAGCCTGGGAGCGTACTTCAGGATCTGCCGAGGGGACGCCTGACCGGTGGGGGGCTCTCCCTAGCCCTCCTGCGGCTTTCGACTTTCCTACTCCACTGGAACTGGGAGTCTGGAAGAGGTCTAGGCCTAGAGGCACTAAGGAGCCGTTCAGACGCACCCTCCACAACACTGGGGACACTGCACTGATCATAACACTCTCCTTACCTTCAACTGACGAATCTTCTGATCATAGAACGATTCGTGGCTTTCAGAGCTGCCGCCTCCGAAGGCGAATCTTCGGCTTCGGTGCGGGGAGCCGGGGCTGCAACTTGGGAAGAAGGTTCTAATTCTACGTTAGTACTATTAGGATCCACATCCAACTCACTCATTCTAGATCTGCTAGAACTTCTAGAGGAAGCCTTACGCACTCTATCACGTTCCAACTTTCCTAACATAAGAAGAGAGAGCCTTATATTCTTCTTCATTCAATCCCTTACATTCACTACAAGGGTTAGCAAAAGAACATTCATTCCCCCTGCATTTCATGCAAACCGTGTGGGGGTCTACCGAAGCTTTCGGCAACCTCACCTTACATCCTTCATTCACGCAAACCCTAAACAAAACCGAAGTTTTAACTACTGAATCTAGGTCAGACATCGTTAAAGAAAATCAAACTCAAAATCAAACCGGTCCACAATCAGCGTATGCCAAGCCAAACAAAGCGAATACGTCACCAAAAGAAGTCCAAATTAACTCCAGGCAAGCGAGAATCGAAAAACTATCGAGAGGAACCGACAACAGTTGTTATCGTTCCCGCGACTAGAGAAAAATCTGACAAGCTTACGGGAGTGGTTCGTACATCCGCCACCACCCAGCGGCGGGTAAGGTAGACCACCTGACCTACCTGTCGCGTGTGCCGCGAGATTTGAAATTCTGTCGGGAACGTCGGAGACTATAGCTAAGTATATATCTGTCAGGGAAGTTCATGTACAAAAACTCGCGGCAACCGCTAGTACACTGGTAGTTCAGGTGATGGCCACCCCGTTCCCCGTGGCGCTGGTACTTGGAACTATTCCCGTTTTCCTCAGATTTTCTCTGAACCCTGTCTCTGAGGGGAGGAGGGTGGGAATTTAATTTATATATATCCTGCCAGGTAAGTATGCATACTTTATTGTATCATAACAATATCATTTTTATGCATGACACTTACCTGGCAGGTATATATATAGCTGATTGACACATTTGGAGGTGGGTCACAGACAGCAACATCATCATAATTCAAAAATTAACTAAATTTTTAAAATTATTTATTAAGTTCCTTACCTGTTAAGGTAGCTGACTTCGTAGGTCCTGCCTCTTAGCCTGCTAAACCTTAGTAGCTCTCAACTAGGATGTGACCTGTTTGTTGAGAAAGCTAACAACAAGGGTCTGACAACTGGACATGACCAATCTGCTGACAGAGAACCCTAGCCCTCATTTACCACGGGCATTCATGCTAGGAAAGTTAGTCACCTGAACCACACACACATACAATAATAAACACTAACCAAAAACTGAGCTGGTATTAACCTTCTCAGACAACCATAAAAAACACTATAACCTAATTAAAATAAAAACCTAGCATGTTATTAGGTTATGGGTGGAAAAACTCCTTTGCCCAGTACTGTACCTGAGGATACATACGGGCCTAACGTTGACAATTATCAAAAGTTGTCTTACGTCTCTAAGGTAATGAGAGGCAAACACAGAGTTTGTCCTCCAAAACGTCGAATCTATAATGTCCTTGAGGGCTAAATTTTTCCTGAATGCTAAGGACGTAGCTACTGCTCTGACCTCATGAGCTTTAACCTTAATCAAGCCGAAGCATTCTTCCTGACAAAGTAAATGAGCTTCTTTAATGACTTCTCTTACAAAGAAAGCCATCGCGTTTTTAGACATAGGTCTAGTAGGATCTTTAACAGAGCACCACAGAGAACATGAAGTTCCCCTAATGCTTCTTGTTCTTTCTACGTAAAACCGTAAGGCTCTTACTGGGCAAAGAACCCTTTCTTGTTCTTGACCTACTAGATCAGCCAGTCCTTCAATCTCAAATGATCTTGGCCACGGATGCGAAGGATCTCATTCTTTGCTAAGAACTCCTGTTGAAAAGAACAAACTGCTTTGTTGTGCTTCCAACCTACTTGCTTGTCAATAGCTTGCAGCTCGCTAATCCTTTTAGCTGTAGCTAAGGCTACTAAGAAAATAGTCTTCTTCGTTAGCTCTCGCAAAGACGAACTGCCCATAGGTTCAAACCTATCCGTCTCCAAGAATTGAGAACGACATCCCAAATTCCAAGAAGGAGTTCTGCAAAGTCGATCCTTCTTTGTATTAAAAGATCTGAGAAGATCTCTAAGATCTGCGTCGTTGTACAGATCTAAACCTCTGTGTCTAAACACTGCAGACAACATACACTTATAACCTTTAATTGTCTGATTATCCAAACCCAGTTCCTTCTTCAGGTATAGAAGGAAATCTGCAATTTGTGTCACAGAGGTACTGGATGAAGAAATCTTCCGATTCTTACACCATTTACGGAAGTTCTTCCCCACTTTGACTGGTACACTTTGATAGTTGATGGCCTTCGTGCTCTTGCAACTGCCTTCGCTGCTTCTCTAGAAAAACCCCCTCGCTCTGACAAGTCTTTCGATAGTCTTGAACGCAGTCAGACCAGAGCGAGGGTGTTTCTTGTGGAACCTGTCGAAGTGGGGGTTGTTTGAGAAGATCTACTCTCGTGGGTAGACTTCTCGGAGAATCACTGTCCATTCCAGTACCTCTGTGAACCACGTTTGGGGGCCGGCCAGTATGGGGGCTATCAGAGTCAGCCTTGTTCCTCGACTTTCCCTGAATTTTTTCATTACCTTCCTAAAATCTTGAACGGGGGAAAAGCGTATGCATCTAGACCCGTCCAATCTAGTAGGAAGGCATCGACTGCGACTGCAAGAGGGTCCGGGATTGGAGAACATAGTTCGGTAACTCTTCGTCGCTGCGGTAGCGAAAAGATCCACTACTGGAGTGCCCCAGAGCTTCCACAGTCTCTGGCATACTGAAGATGCAACATCCACTCCGTGGAAAGCACTTGTCCGTCCCTGCTCAACAGATCCGCTCTGACGTTCTTCTCTCCTTGAATGAACCTGGTGAGCAGGGTGATGTTTTCTCTCTGCGACCACAGAAGAATCTCCTTCGCCAAGTTGCAAAGGGACAACGAGTGGGTTCCTCCTTGTTTTCGTATATATGCCAGAGCTGTGGTATTGTCCGCGTTGATCTGCACCACTTTGCCGCTGATCCACGGTCTGAACGCTTTCAGAGCAAGAAGATCGCCATCAGTTCCTTCCTGGTTTATGTGCCATGCCTTTTCTTCTTCGTTCCAAAGGCCTGACTCCTCCCGAGGGCCCAGCATCGCTCCCCAGCCTGCGTCTGACGCGTCGGAAATAATATCCGGTCTGGGTTCCTCTGCTGGAGTGACGTACCCTCTGACAACCTCCCCGGAACTAGCCACCACTTTAATTCCTCTTTATCTTTGAAGGAATTGAAAAACCGGAAGGAATCTGGTTGCGATCTTCTTGGCCAGACTTCGTTCAGAAAGAACTGTAAGGGCCTCATGTGAAGTCTCCCTAGTGAAATGAACCGCTCTAACGAAGAGAGTGTCCCCCAGCAGGCTCATCCACTCTCTCGCCGAGCATTGGTCTTTCAATAGGAATTCTTGCACTTTCCGCAGGCACATGGTCTGCCTTTCGGGTGACGGAAAAGCCCGAAAAGTCACTGAGGATATCAGAATCCCCAAATAAACTAGCTCCTGAGAGGGGATCAACCGTGACTTTTCAGGTTTACCATCAGACCCAGTTGCTGAGTTAACTCCAATGTGATGTTCGTGTCCTCCAGACATTGCTGTTTTGATTGTGCTTTATGAGCCAATCGTCGAGGTATAGAGAGACTCTGACTCCTGACAAATGAAGCCACTTCGCCACATTCGACATCATTCTTGTAAAAATTGAGGAGCCGTGCACAGACCGAAACAAAGGGCTTTGAATTGATAAATCCTGTCCTGGATCACGAATCTCAAATATTTCCTGGACCTTGGGTGAATCGGAATATGGGAAGTACGCATCCTGAAGGTCCAGCGTTACCATCCAGTCCCCTGGTCGTACGCTGCCAGTACTGAATCGTTCGTCTCCATCGTAAACTTGGTCTTTTCTACGAACAAGTTTAGCTGGCTTACGTCCAGTACTGGCCTCCAACCTCCTGATGACTTCGGTACTAGAAACAGACGGTTGTAAAAACCTGGGGATTCGTGATCCAGAACCGGTTCTATGGCCCCCTTTTCTAACATGCTGACAACCTGATGCCAAAGAGCCTCTCTCTTCTCTAAATCGATGTAATGAGCCCCTAGGCTCTCGGAGCTGTAGCGAGAGGTGGTTTCTTGAGAAAGGGGATCTTGTATCCTTCCTTCGCTACCTTTACAGACCAAGGATCTGCTCCTTTGCTTTGCCAGGACTTCCCAGAAGTCTAAAAGTCTGGCCCCCACACAAGTCTGGAGGACTTCTGACTCATTGCTTGGTTGAGGTTTTGGAACCTCTTTTGGCTGGAACTCTTTTCCCTCTAAATGCTGGTCGGGAAAAAGTCCTACCCCGAAAGGGCTGCTGTGATGTCTTTGTATCCTTCGGGGTCTTCTTCATACAATTAGAAGGTAAATACTTCCTTACAGAAGACGTAAGAAGATCCTGAGTAGCCTTCTGAGTGAGGGAGAGCGAGATGTCCTTAATGATATCCTGAGGGAAGAGCTGTCCTGAAAGCGGAGAGAACATTCAACTCCGACTTGCGCGTTCGAGACTCCTTTAGCAGCGAACGAGCACAAAAGATGTCTTTTCTTCAAAACGCCTGCTGTAAAAAGTGAAGCCAATCATTAGCTCCATCTCTCAAGGCTTTATCCATACAGGACATGATACTTCTCGGCAACTCGGATTCTGACGAATCTCCATCTCCGAAGTCCGAGCCAGGGCCCCCAACGACCAGTCAAGAAAATAAACACCTCAAAAGTCCGATAGATACCTTTGAGTAAATGGTCGAACTCTGACGAAGTCCACCACACTTTGGCTGAATGTAAAGCATGTCTACGGGAGCTGTCCACTATGTTGGAAAAGTCTCCCTGGGAGGAGGCAGGAACTCCCAGGCCAAGACTTTTCCCCCGTAGCATACCAAACACCAGACTTCGAAGCCAACTTGGCCGGAGAAAGGCAAAAGAAGTCTTCCCCGACTCTCTCTTCTCCTTCAACCACTCATTTACGCGTTGAAGGGCTTTCTTGGCCGAATAGACAAAGTCCAATTTTCAAAAAAGACGATTTCTTGGCTGTCTTCGTCTTCGAAAATTGAGACAAAGGCGATGGCGGGCCTGAAGGTTGAAAATCTCCTTCAAACAAAGAAAGAAGGCACTCTGTTAGTCTCTTGTAGTCCGAAGAAGGAGCTTCCACATTCTTGTCCTCTTCCTCACTCTCCACAAATTCTTCCTCCTGCGAAGAAATATCTTGAAAACCAAGATCCTGATGACTCTCCAAAGCGGACTCCTTATGCAGAGCCTGCTTAGAGAGCGAATGCGGCGCTGTCTCCTTGTAAAACTCTCTTCCTTGTCGAGAAAAAAGTTTCGACTTGCTGCCGCCTGCGTCCTGCGTCCTCCTGAACGTATGCGTCCACCATGCGTCCATCACTCTTCCTCTTGCATCCTGCGTCCTGCACTGCTTCGTCCTTCTTAAGGGATGCACTGCGTCCTGGCTTGCGTTGCACGTCCTGCGTCCTCTTGGAGGACTTAACCGGGAGAGACGAGTCCTTACGTCTAACCGAAGGTTGTTCGGGCTTCTCCCATGATTGTACAATCACTGCTAATCTCTCCTGCATGTCCCGCAGAACTTCCTTCGTCTCCGCTTCCTTACGAGACTCCTGATGATGAGGAGATCGAGGACGCACCGGGCTAACAACAGGAGAGGCGAGCGAACCTGCGGTCTACGCAGAGGAGTTCCTCTAAGCGGAGAAAACACCTCTCACCGCACCGCTAGTAACTTCCAACTGACGAGAAATCCTCTTCCTTTTGATAGGGATAATTTCTTCATCCTCCGATGAAAAAATCAGGGCACTACTCCACCCTTCTTGGTCAACAGCCCTTTCATCCTGTGATGAGGACGGAAAGTATGACCTCTTGAGAGGACGCGATACTTCCGCGAAACGCCTACTCCTTCCTGAGGCGAACTATCCGAAGAATAACGGCACTTCCCAGTATCGCCTTTTCCATGGCGTACTGCGCAGCCTGGGAAAGCAACAGGACTGCCTGAAGGGATGACTGATCGCGAGTAAACCCCTCTCGCCTCCCTTCGACTGTCGACATGCCTTCTCCCTTGGGTCTGGGAGCTTGACAGAGGTTCTCGGTCTAGGAGCACGAGAGGGACGATCAGGCGCCCCCCCTCCCAACAACACTGTCACCCAAACACTTCCACTTTGTCTGTTAATCGTTTAATTTGATCTCCCATGGACGCAAGGGCAGCGAACACTTTCACGATGGATCAGTAGTATCCTCAGATACAGCAACGGGCGCAGGAGAAACCTGAGGGGAAGGTGCTACGTCTACATGTGAATGAGCTGGAGAAGACACATGCAAAGATTCATTCAAAGGCTTACTCGAAGATCCCAATCTCTCACTCCTAGATACAGATCTTCTAACCAGATCTTTTTCTAATCTCTCAACATACTTCATAAGAGCCTTCCACTCTTTCTCATTCAGACACTGGAAATTCATTGCACCTATTGTCCCACGTACATACAAACTCCCGACACTTCTTACAAAATAGTATGTGGATCTACCGATGATTTCGGCAGTCTCACCTTACACCCTTCTTTCACACAAAACTCTAAACATACTTCCTGAATCAGACATACTAAACCAAAATCCAAACAAAATGCGATTGCCACGCTAACTTCGTGAATACGATACCAATATCCAAAAAGTCAAATTCTAACAGAGAACCAACAACGATGTTGCCGGTTCGGCTGGCAGAGAAAATCTGAGGAAAACGAGAATAGTTCCAAGTACCAGCGCACGGGAACGGGGTGGCCATCACCTGAACTACCAGTGTACTAGCGGTTGCCGCGAGTTTTTGAAATTCTGCCAGTGCGTCAAGAGGATAAGCTATTATATACCTGCCAGGTAAGTGTCATGCATAAAAATTAATATTTCCCTTTCTTGCAAACTATGTGAGTGTCTACCGACAATTTCGGTAGTTACCGGGGCTTACGTCAGGTAGGACCTGAAGGTCCCCCCGGTAGCGCAGTCCCTAACATGGGATCTTACAGAGAAATCTCTGTAGGATCCCTCCCCTTTCCCTCGTAGCCGTAAGGAGAGAGGGGAATGGGGGAGGAACTGGATACTGGCTCGCCTTCCCAGCGGAACTAGCAGTTGGAGAAAAGGAGCAAGGCGATGGCCTCTCAGAGCCGTGGGAAAACGTATCGTCAGGAGAAAACGTTTTCCCCAGAGGAGGGTTACGAACTATACTGTAGGTAAGGGTCTGCCGCCACTGTGAACGTCGTCTGGGTGGGGCTGATCGACACCTGACAGGAGAGAGCCGATACCGTCCTCCGACTCATTCCAGTCCTCGTCGAGGTCGAAACCTCTCAGGAGGACCGAAGGGGTATTCAAATACGGTGTCCGAAGACACGTAGAAACGCTTCTGTCGCAGTAGAGGATGTGGAAGTAGCTTGTTCGACCGGCCAGAACCGAGAGAGCCTTCTTGTCCGGAGACGAGAGACTACCTGGTTCAACACAGTCGGCAAGCTCCGATCGCGGCAGACCCACCGTCGATTTGGGTTCCCTCTCGGGCCCCAAAACGACTCGAGCCGAGACGTGGCTCTGCCCTGGTGGGAGCGGCGATCCTTCCCCCGAGGTCTTGTTGTGCTGACGAATCAGCGCTTCCATAACCTCGGCAAAGTTCCTCTGGATTCTCGGAAGTCACAGCATCTTGCAGAGTAGGACCGTTAGCCCTTCGAACAAGAGCATATTCGACGAACCTTCCTCCATAAGAAGAAGGGGGAACAGCGACAGCCCTCTCGGTCTCCTCCAGCCACTTGCGCATACGTCCTGGCCGGTCCTCCAAGAACCGTGCCTGGCACGTTCGTAGGGCGTCGTGGTGGGATCATGAGGGGCGCACCCCTCACGATCACATCCTCAATACCTCGCTCCTCCGGTGTAACCCGAGGAGGTTGAAGGTACGGGAGAGGCAGACCTGACGCTCCCTCCTCGCTCGCTGGCAGAACCAGCAGGCTTGGAGGGCTGCAGGCGATCGTCAACCCGCAGTGGCGATCGAGCTGCAGGCCTGGTCGAACCGTCTCGCTGTGGAGAACGGCTGGACTGAGCACAGCGGCCCGATCTCGATGTCACGAAGTGTCAGCAATGAGCTGTTGCTGGTTGCCGTACCCGATTGCTCTCTGTGAGAGCGACAGTCAGGCGACCTGAAGGCTCCACTGTCACGGTGAGACCGGTGCTTGTCCTCACGGCATGTCACGTGCGCTGGTTCCAGCCATGGCTGGCACCGGCGAACAGGGGGAGGGGGACCTCTTCCCAGCCTCAGCCCGTGTCCGGTCGTGGACCGTCACGTCAGCCCGGGTAGCCAGCTGCTCGCCGCGAGAGCGAGAGCTGGTCTGGTGAGAGCGCGTGAGCGGCTGTCACCAGTCTACCGCTCCGTGCCATGAACCTGACGCTGAGCGGGCTCAGAGGTCTGGTTCCTGGCTGCACGGTCGCTGGTAGGCGACCGTACACTCGGTCCCTCCCGCGAACGATGAGGCCGAGACGGACCCTGATGCAGTGGCAGAACCACTGCACCAGGCGAGGAAGTACCGGTGTTAGCCGGTACCCCTCTGGTCCCTGTAGTCTTTCTTCCTTGCAGAAGAAGAGACGGGCCCCGCTCCCGAAGGAGCAGGAGGACCAGCGAAGGAAACCCTCCCGTCCCACTGAGGTGAGACGGGTCCCGAGAAGTTCCCGAGGGAGACTTCTTAGGAGGGAGGAGGCAACCTTCCTTCTTCCTTGGCTGTGAAGCCTTAGAAGTCGAAGGGGAAGAGGCGGCAGCCGACGACGATGAAGAAGATGAAGAAGACGACGACGACGACGACACCTTCCTCCTCTTCTTCGTCAGCTTCCTCAGGACAGACGTAAGATCTGCCATCCAGGGCGGAGCCGGGGCTGCTGTAGCCGAAGCCACAGGGCCCGGACGCACCTGTACAGACAGACCAAAGTCTGGGGTAGTACCAACACGAACAGGACGACGTCAGCAGGTATGGGCATCTCAGGAACAGCAGGCACAGCCAGCCACAGCATCGGCAGGGACAGCCAGCGCGCAGAAAGGCAGGGGACAGCCAGTGCAGCAACAGCAGGGACAGCCAGCGCAGCAACTGCATGGACAGTCAGCACAGAATCGGCAGGTACGGCAGGCAGCACCGGAAAAACAGGAAAGTGGAGCAGCAGCCAGCAACATCCTGGTACCGGCGGCAGGTCCAGGGGCGAGCTCTAGGGCAGCGGAAGTGTGGTCGCGGCAGCGCGGCAACCACGAGCGGCGGCGGCACGTCCCCCCCTCTCGGTACGGCGAACGGCACTTCACAGCGGCTGTAGGCAAGACTGTTACACGTGAGGCGAGTACACCAGGTGAGGAGGGACGTTGTCACCTGGAGTCGATATCGTTGTCGTGGTCACCACTCCATGGGTGACCACAGCAGGCCCACCAGACATAGAACCGCAGCCCCCGGACACTAGGCACGCCCTGCAAATCGAAGGACGCCCATACCTCACCAAGGTCCACCCTCGTGGCAGTAGCACCTGCGGAAATAACAGTAGTAGTGATTAGTGGGGGGGAAGTCCCCTCGCGTGGGGGGGGTGAGCCCCACACCGAACGAGCGGAAGACCCGAATATAATTGTACATCGGGCACCGAGCGCCTCCCCGCGCTCGACGGATCGGGCGAGGAGGGGAAGAACCCAGATAACCTCCCCCCCCGAAGGGGGGGGGAAGGGCCATCTGTGGAGCTGAGCGGGCGGGCGGCGGGCCCGGGGGGGGGGGGGGGGGGGGGGGGGGAAGAGATTCTCGTTCCCCACCCCCGCACAGCACCCATGTACCCAACAATAATAATTAGAGCCGGAGAGCAATCGTGCCCTCGGCACCGAATGCAAGGGCATAAGGATCAATTCCCTGACTGAGCGGAACTTGAACCAAATAATATTGATGCATTCAAAAATAAAAGGAATAAAATGAAAAAGAATCTTGCATTACGATTCACTTCACAATGAATAAGGGCTCGGATCGAGCGCATTTGCGCCCTCGGTACCGAGCGCAAGGGTAAAAGGATCCATTCCCGATTATGAACGGAAACCTTGATCCATAATGAATTGATGCAATCAAAATATATATGAAAATGAAAAAGAATACTGCGCTTGCGATTTCACTTCATACAAAATAAAAAGGGGAAGGATCAATTCCCGGGTAAGAGCGGAAACATTGATCCAAGTAAATAATGCAATCTCAATAAAATATGAAAATGAAAAAGAATACTGCACTTGCGATTTCACTTCATTCAAATAAAAAGGGGAAAAGATCAATTTCCGGGTAAGAGCGGAAACTGATCCAAAATGAGTATTGCTACAATCAAAATAATATATGAAAATGGAAAAAGAATACTGTACTTGCGATTGCACTTCCATACAGAATAAGTTTTCGTGCCGAGCGCATTCGCTCGGCAACGAGTATACAGGTCAAAAAAATATAAATGAAAAGGGTACTTACTTACGATTTTCATCTACACATTTCCAATCAAAATATAAGCTCGGAGCGAGCGCTCTCCCGCCCTCGGCACCGAGCATACACAATACGAGGATCATTTCTGGGAAAAATGAATTCCCGCACTTACGCCCTTCAGTCCCGGCACTCGGGTAATCGGAGGGCGTGGAGAAACCAAGATCCTTTAATTCACTATTGAATTCAATGGAAATAAAGATGAAATGATTGTACTTACAATTCAGTTTCACTAGATAAACAGAAAAAGAAAAACACAACCATGCGAAAGCAACGACGATGAAGCGGGCAGAGAGCGATGACACACACGTCTACACACCAGCAGGCCGAAAGCAAAAGTGATTGTTTACCTCCCAGTCGCGCACGCGCCTGTCGGACAAGCAGATAACTACCGAACCCCTTGTTCGAAAGCTTACGACCTATCCAGCTGCCGCTAGTAACCTTCCTATTGTAAAAGGACCGAAGGTTTGTATGCCGTGTCGGAACAAACTTGGGGTGCAGTCGACAGGCCGAAGCACAAGGCCTTGAATTGGAAGATCCTTCCTCCCATCACGAATCTCAGAAACTTCCGTGAAGAAGGATGGATTGGCACATGAAAGTAAGCGTCCTGAAGATCTAGGGACACCATCCAGTCCCCTGGACGAAGAGCCGCCAATACTGAGGAAGTCGTCTCCATGGCGAACTTCCTCTTTTCCACAAAGACGTTCAGGGCGCTTACATCCAAAACCGGTCTCCATCCTCCTGAGTTCTTTGGAACTAGGAACAGTCTGTTGTAAAAACCCTCAGAACGGGGATCTTTCACTAGTTCTACAGCCTCCTTCTCTAGCATCAGATCTACTACTAGAGAAAGGGCTTGATTCATGATGGGGTCCTTGTACCTGGCCACCAACTCCCTCGGAGTCGTCGTCAATGGTGGCCTTGATGAGAAGGGAATGAGGTATTCTTTGCTGACAATCGAGAGGCACCAATTGTCTGCCCCTTTGTGGGCCCAGACGTTGGCAAATTTCAGTAGTCTGGCACCCACTGATGTCTGGAGTCCTTGAACGCTATTTCTTCCCTCTGACTGACCTAGAGAAGGTTTTACCTCTCTTAAAAGGTCTATTTCCTCTAACTGAAGAAACTCTGGCAGGGGGGCCTCCTCGAAAGGGCTCCTGCCTCAGTGGAGTCTCTTTCTTGGTCTTGGGTTGGAAAACAGAACGAGGTTTCCTGGCCGACTGGGCTAACGTGTCCTGAGTAGCCTTGGCAGAGAGGGCACTCGAGACATCCTGTATGATCTTCTTGGGGAAGAGAAGAGGTGAGAGTTGAGCATAAAGAAGGGAGGCTCTTTGTGCATGAGATACTGCCTTCGTCAGAAACGAACAGTATACTGACCTCTTCTTTATCACTCCAGCTCCGAAAAGGGAAGAGACTTCACTCGAGCCATCTCTCACTGCTTTATCCATGCAAGTGAGGACGCTGTTAAGATCCTCAGGAGAAAGGGAATCCGGGGTCCGAGTCTTCTATGCCAGAACTCCTAATGACCAATCAAGGAAGTTAAAAACTTCCAGGACTCGGAACATTCCCTTCGGCAGGTGGTCAAGCTCGTTCATCCCCCACGTAGCCTTGGCAGACAGGAGGGCGGATCGACGAACGGAATCCACCAGCGAAGAGAAGTCCGAGTCCGCAAATGAAGGGAGAGCGAGGCCCAAGGGTTCCCCCGATTCGTACCAGAAACCTAGTCTGCCAGTCAGCTTAGACGGAGGGAAAGAAAACACTGTCTTCCCTTTCTCTTCCTTAGCAAGGAGCCATTCCCCAAAACCTCTTAGAGCCTTTTTCATAGAAATGGTAGGCTTCATCCTTACACAAGATGAAATCTTCGAAGTCTTCGAGGTGGAGAATAGTGAGAGGCGCGAAGGAGGAGCCACAGGAGAAAGGGTATCCCCAAACTCTTGTAGGAGCAAGTCCGTTAACCTCTTATACGAGGAAACAGAGGAGTCTTTAGGTACTTCTTCTTCCGAGGGATCCTGTTCTTCCTCGGCTGAAGAACCATCATGATCCTTAGAAGCGCGACTATCCTTGGAGAAGTCTCTTGAAGAAGTCTGACGTCTGACTGTGGGAGACAAAACTTCTAGAGCGTGCTTGCTCAAAAAATCCTTCTTGTCCGGAGGAGGGCGTTTTCCAGTTTCTTGGCGCCTAACGGGAGCAAGGCGGCTCTCAGGAGCAGAGCGCCTGTCCAAAGGAGAGCGGCTATCTGGCGAAGAGTGCCTGCCATGAGAGAAGCGGCTACCAGGCTCTTGGCGCCTGACCCGAGGAGAGAGGCTCTCTGGCGACGAGCGCCTACTAGGGGAGAAGCGTCTGCCCGGCTCCCGGTGCCTGACTCGAGGAGAGCGATACTCAGGCGAAGAGAGCCTGCCAGGAGAAAAGCGCCTAACAGGCTCTTGGCGCCTGCCAAGCGAAGAGCGGCTTACTGGAGAAGAGCGTCTGCTAAGAGAACCGCACCTGTCCAATTTAGGGCGCTTGTCAACAGGAGAGTGGAGGCGAGACGAGGAGCGGCTACGAGGTGAGTAGTGCCTACTAGGCTCTTGGCGCCTGTCAAGGGGAGAGATCTTGTCTCAAGAAGAGCGTCTGTAGGGCGAAGATCGCCTACGAGACGCCTGATCCTTGTCCGAAGGAGAAACTAAGTCAACATGCCTACCAGTCGCCTGGTGCTTGGACGAAAACGGGAGCTTGTCCAATGCAGAAAGCCTCATGCGAGACTCCGAACGCCCAGGAGAGAGGGCAGCTTCCGTCGAATAGTGAGAGTTGGGAGAGGGGCGCCTGGACTACTTTACAGGAAGCGAGACGTCCTTCCTACGACGAGAAGACACACTAAGAGAGCCAGCCAGAGCCGAAATCTGCGCCTGAAGACTAGCCACCACTCGTGCGGGAGAATTCACAAAATCCTGAACAGGAGATGAGCCTTGATCCCTGCTCGGAGAACGATACTCAAGAGATCTCCTTCGTTTCTTCGCTTCCACCTCAGGCTCTTCCGAAAAAACTTCAGGGCTGGAGGGAAGGGCGCAAGGAGCCTGCCAGGCTCTCTTCGAAGGGCGCGAAGCTTCCGAAGAGCTCCATCCTCGTTTAGGAGAAGGCGAAGGCGAAGACGAGAAGCACTGGCGCAAGACTTCTATCTTGGCGCGATCTAAGGTAGCCTGAGAACGAGCAACAGGCGCTACCTGACCGGTGGGGGCTCTCCCTAACCTTCCTGCGGCTTTCGACTTTCCTCCTCCACTGGGACTGGGAGTCTGGAAGAGGTCTAGGCCTGGAAGCATTAGGGAGCCGATCAGACGCACCCTCCACTGCACTGGGATCACTGCACAAATCACTGTTACAATCCCTCTTACCTTCTAAATGTTTAATTTTCATCTCCATGCTGCGAATGGTGGCTTTCATGGAGGCCACTTCCGAAGGCGCATCTTCGGGTTCGATGCAGGGAGCAGGAGCTGAAACTGGTAAAGGAGCTACGTCTAAAATAGGTTTATCTACATCCAACTCGCTAATACAAGAACTACTAGAGCTCCTGGAAGAAGCTTTCCTAACTTTATCCTTTTCAAGCTTCCTCAAGTAGGAAGACAAAGACTTCCATTCATCCTCATTCAGCTTTTCACATTCAGTACAAGGGTTAATAAAGGCGCAGTCATTCCCTCAACACTTCATACATACTGTGTGAGGGTCTACCGCAGCTTTCGGTAGCCTCACCTTACACTCACTCATAGAACAACTCTAAACATAGCAGTTTTCTTAGTATCAACATCAGACATCATGAATCCAAAGAAAAATCCAAAGAATAATTAAAAAATGGTTCACAAATCGTGAATGCCAGGCCAAAAGATCAGGTACTTCACCAAAAGTCCGTCGAAACAATCCAGGGCAAAAATGAGAAAAGAATCCAACTGTCAAGAGGTACCGACAACAGGTGTAGTCGACACCGGCGACAGAAAAAATCTGACAAGAAAGGGGCATTGGTTCTTACACCCGCCACCCAGCGGCAGGTAAGGTAGATCACCTGACCTACCTGTCGCGTTTGCCGCGAGTTTTGAATTCTGTCATGACGTCAGAGACGTAGGCTAAGTATATATCTGACAGGAAAGTTCATGTACAAAACCACCGATTACAAGGTAAAAATGAATTCAGTTCAAATCATGCCCCCGGGAATAAAAAGTTTCATACTTTCACTAATATAGAAAACAAAATGTTGTTTTAATATGCTGATTACAACTGTAATCTCAAGTAAGATCAATAAACGTTATATATTTACACTAACATTGTTAAAATGAGTACTGGGAAGGCTGGGAAAGATGGTGGATAGTCCGTGATTAGACCGGCCAGCCTGACGATAGCCGCCATATTGGATTTCAAAACTGCCTTGAAAACATATTTAATGAAGAGCGTCACATGATTATTTTAGTTTGTATGGGGCTTTCATATATCACATTATGTTGACGAAACTTAATCTTTTGAATGGTATGCTTAGAGTTGTGATTGTATTCTTGTTTCACCAATTAAATATAGAGTGAAGAAGACCTGGCAAGCGTGATGATGGTGGATTGTCCGCGATTGTTTACCCTACCACTCAAAAGTTTAAGTTTCAATCTTTTGAATGGTATGCTTCAAGACGTAATTATATTATTGTTTCACCTATTAAATGAAGTGAAAAAAAGGGGTCATTTCGATGAAATGGTGGTTATTTGGTCATTTACCCTATGCCAAGAATACAACTTTTCTTACGTTGCACATAGGCCTATATTACCATGATTAGCCTACCAATGCTACCATTAAACTTGGACTAGTCTACCTAATCTAAAACAAGCCATGTCTAGCATTACCTAGGCCTAAGTCAATTTACAGCAGCCTAAGTCTATAGCCTAAGAGCAGCCTCATTAGTCTAGTAAATGATTTAATCTCTAAATTATTTCCCAGGAAAACCACTACAGCTTTACCTCTAGGATGCTATACTACCTTAAGCTTACGACTACGGATTTCGGATACCTAGGCCTAGGCAATTTAAGATTAAGGCTGCCGGTAATCTAAACCAACCACAGAATAGCCTTTCAAAAATCTTGCACATCCCCTGAACATATATAGCCACAGACCTACATAGGCCTATGCCTCCGATTAATAGGAAGGTACAAGATACTACGGTGGCCGACCCGCACCCAACTTATTTACACAATAAACAGAACATTGTTTACATTGCAGGGGCGCCATTACACTCCATAACCAAAGATCTGGGTAATAGGATCCGGATGGAATCCATTCCGGCTTATGTATTCAAATAAATTCCTGGGAATTAAATGAAAAAAAGAAACAAAAACCAATCACATTTCTTTCGGTGTCAATGGCACCGAGTAGGCTACTGTACAATGGCCTCTAGGCCAGTTATCCTCCTTATACAAAACCTTACCTTTTTTTATTTTACACGCCAAACCGTGTGGATCATATACTAATTTTAAGGTCACCAGCCCTCCATATTTATCTGTCCTGGTCCCGTCCTCGTGATATATTCTACAAGAAACTCTCTCGTACACCATCTGTGACGCCATTTTTCTTGGCCTATCTAAGGCTGGGCGCCTTTCAAAATATGTTGTTGGATTTTATTTCTTTGTAAACTATTCTTAACTCATATTGTACAACAAGAGGTAGAGTATTTGAATAAAATTTATTTTTATATATAAATTTAAAGAAGATATATTACATAATGTTAATGTAAAATTTATTCTCAAATCATAAAGATGATAAAATAGAAAACTCAATTTCTTCGAAGCTTCAAAATATACAAAGGCTCAGCTGAATCACGCTAACTAGTTACCGAGCTTATAAACAAAGGTCCCTTAAGATGCAATTTGTTGTTTCTCTCATGTCTTTTAGTAATACACTTTGACAGTCTTAAATATAATCCCTATTACTCTTTCATCATAGCATTGATGGTGAATTTATATAGAAGTGGAACCAAATTATGGGAATCGTAACATGTAAGAACTAAGCAGCAGTCGCTAATAGGTTAGCGAATCGTGGTCGGGGATAGCTAGCTAAAAGCATTCAGCGGGAGCGGACAGCGCCGATTAGTAGTAGTGATCACTCGTCAGTCGCTCAGCTGTTCGCTCTACGTTCAGTTGAAACCTTAAAGATGGTGACGGATGACGAGCTATCCAGGTGAATAAAAATTTTTTGTGTTCAGAACGTTGATGTAGTTTAGTGTACCTAGGCTTTGTCTACTAGGATAGCTAGGTACCTAGGCTACTAAGTAGTATAGGTAGTAGATTGCCTGCAATCTATGGCTGTGGTTCTTTACAGGGGCTTGGTATGGGAACTGATCTCTGGATGTTTAGCTAGGTATAGGTAGTATATATACTAGCCTACTTGAATTTGATGTGTCAATGTATTCGTGGGTACATTTTGTAAACGGGTAATCTAGGTACTCATACTCGGTTTTTTCCCATCTGTCCACCTGACTGTGGTGTTTGCATATGGTAACACTGCGTCCCGGGCTTTAAATAGTTATGCTATGTGTAAGTTTTAGGTAGCCTAAATAAAAGGGTGTACATTTGCAACCAGAAAGTGTTTTAATACCTAATTTACTGTATGCGAGTTACACCGTTAATATATTCAAAATAGGATATTGTTATTATTGTTGAATTTAAGCTGCCTTTTCAGGGTGGTAAATGGAACAACCAGACGCAAATTCCATTAAACATATGCTAAACCAAATTAGCCTTGTACGTCATATCGTATCTGGCTAAAACGCACTTTATAAAAATTAAAAGTATATACTGATATACTTACATGTAATGAAGTAACACGTAGCTTAGTAGCAGAGTAGGTGTGGTTCAATAAAGTTGACATCTTGCTGTAGTGAGCAGTGAGAGAAGCAATTTTCCCGCCACTGCGTCTGGCTTACATTCAACAATAACAACAATACAGGCAGTCCCCGGGTTACGACGGTGTCGGCTTACGACGTTCCGAGGTTACAAGGCTTGTCAATAAACGTTATTTCCAGGGTTACGACACCAACAACGCTCATCTGGGAGATGAAATATGACACCAAAAATGCAAAATAATCAATATTTGAAGGTTTTTTTATGAAAAATGCCATAAGAATGCAGTTTACATAGTTTTCAATGCACCCAAAGCATTAAAAGTAAGGTTTTCTTAGGATTTTTGACGATGTTCCGGATACAGGGGACTGCCTGTATCCTATTTTGAATATTAACGGTGTATAATTCGCATACAGTAAATTATTAAAAAACTTTCTAGTTACAAATGTACACCCAGATATCCTTTTATTTACCTAAAACTTACACAGCGTAACTATCTAAAGCCCGGGATGCAGTGTTACCATAAGCAAACATCACAGGCAGGTGGACAGATGGAAAAAAACAGAGTATACTAGGTAGGCTAACTAGGTAGGTATCCTACCATATTAGTATTAGGTATCTAGCTAAGTGCTTTTGATTTTCTTGTACCTAATTATGTTCCAGCTACTATCCAGCCTATTCACACTTAAAGTAAGTAGCCGAGTTACCTACCTATGTATTACCTAATAAAGTCTTGCATTAAGGGGAAACTGAGAAATACCAAAATTGGTAACATTGTCCCATTGCTGCTTTGGATGGTAGCATATGTATGATCAGTTTACCTGTAAACTAGGCTAGAGAATGTAACATTGGTAGGGTAATCAAGCTCATATGTAGGTTGGACTTCCATGTGCTGCCTTGTTTAGTAGGCTTTTAGATACCTTAAACTGACTGACCACCAACCATCCTAAGTTATAGGTAGCTAGTTAATAGTAAATTGTTGAACTTGTATTACTATGGTAGGCCAACCGGATTTTTAAAAAATTGCTATGTACCTGGTAGGTTTGGAACCTATATGCTACACGAATTATATTCTTGGCTTATTTTCTCCATTAAGGGCTCCATACACTGAACTATTGTCTGTATTGTTTGCAGAAACATTGTGTATGGGCTTGTCTGAATGCAAAAGTGGGCAGAGTTTCATGGTCTGAATGATCTTGGTGGGAATCTGTCACTGCCAGGTTACTGTCATATACGGGTGTTCATTGTAGTATGTGTTTGTCAACCAATATTGCGTACGTCTTTTCTAGAGGAGATACCATGTCTTCCCAAGACAACATCTTTGTTCAGACTGAAATCAGTGTGGAAATTGTTCATACTGTCTGAATAGAGTGCGTGTTGATAACGACAATCATAAAATCTTTCAGTGCATGAGGCCCTTCAGAGTTACATTGGTCCATACAGTTGTCAGTTGGATTTCTCTCTCTGTGTTTGTGCGTGTGGTTTTTTTTTAATGTAAAGGTTTTGCCAAAAAGTGAAATAATTGGACCAAATATTTTAGATTCTCTAACCAATTTGAACTGCAAGAGATAGAGACTGTGTGTTCAGCATGCGTATTCAGCCAATAAGGCCCCTTCTTGTGAAATTATGAAACCAAATTTAGTAACTGTGACCTTACTAAAAATTTCTGCCATTTGAAGGGTTCATGTTTTTCATGTTTTACAAACTTGCAAAGTTATATAACACCTTTGCAAAGACTGTAATGATGCCTTCGTCAGTACTTCATCTGTCTGAATGCTTTAAAGAAGTTGGTTTGAGGGGATATTTGTATCTTTGGCAAATCTGTCAGAAATCCATTCTTAACATCATTGTTTGGTTTGTGCTTTTCCAAGTACTAATTGACATTGTTGTGATTTTGATATTTTGCTCCTCTCTCATTTAGGGCAGCTAGCCAGAATTAAGTTTTATTGTGATTAAGTACCTAATCACAATAAAACTAACCTTGTTTCTATGCCCTAATATTTAACCAGATGTTAATTTCTACTTTTACTTATTGACCTGCCTTGTACTATCAATTCAATAACATATTCAGTTTTTTGTTCTGGTTAACAATTGTGTGAGGGATTATTTGTTTTAATTTTCAGGTTAGCGGAGCAGGCTTTACTTCAAGAAGCCAAAAGAGGTGCAATTCGAGCAGAAATATCTGGTCCATCTGGTTGGCTCAAGAAAAATTTACCATCTACAAACAAGAAGTTTTTGCACAATACTATCTTAGGTTAGTTGTTTAGTTAACAGTGAGCTTATTGACAGTGAGAACCAGCAGACAAAACCATATATAGTATGCTATGTAACAGGGTTCCTAAGTGGTAACCCAGTGATGTGTGCAAAAAATAAAGGTTATTCTAAAGATTCCATCTAGTGCTTAGTCATAGTGGATTACCATTTCATTGAGAAGATAACTTGTGTATTATAACGCTTAGCATGTTCTTATTGAGTTCCATCAGTTTCCTCCATCTCTGTACGTACTGATTTCTGAGGCTGTTTTGTCTGGAAATGATACATCTGTTCTCTTAAAATTTATTCTACTCAGACTGAAATGATCGTGTAAATCTTTGTGCACTGATTTGGAATGATGAATATATATCTCATTTTTATTCAGGTAATAATTCTCAGGTAAAATAAAGCAAGGCTAGATGACAGTAGTTTTATGAAACTATTATTTTCCCCTTTCGTTACTGTCTAAAAAACACCATTCTCTTGTTATTGTTGTTCTAAGACATAAGCATAATTTTCTTTCCTAGAAAACATAGAACCTGATACCTGATGAGTGACATATACTATTTAGTACTGATGAAAAAATCCTGTGCAGAGGAAGTTTGAATTCAAGCCTTAAGCTGCTCACAATATATATTACTTGTTAATAACAATATACATTATTTTAAGAATCATACTAAACCCCATTGTTGTAAATATTCAATACTGGATCATCATTTGTGCAAGCTGGATTTTATTGGATGCCATCACATAAAAAGAATAGCAATAATAAAACAATTCTAATTGTAAATGGTGTGCTACCAGATATATTGTTAGAAAGATGTCATATACTGTGTGGAAACTTCATACCAGGTTTTCCACAAATAGTGAAATGATTTTGAAAAAAAATCATGACGCTTACTGATGTCAACCTTTTGAGTTGATGTCCTGGTGAGTTATAAAATTCGAATTTTGCTTGTGATGCCCTGATGTTAGAAGTGTTTCAAGTTCAGCCAGGAGGGCATGGTTATCAGTTCAAGTTGTTTTATCCCATTCACACCTTTCACTTGTAGATTAGAATTGTCTGTAGTTGCCAGTCTCATGAGAGTTAAGAATCTTAATTCAGTGGTCTGGTTAAACATTATTATAATAAAAAATCTCAAAATTGCATTTCTACTTATGTTTACCTTTTTTAATTCTTTTAGGTGCTCTCGCTGCCAATAGAGTGAAAGAAAGAAAAGAGAAGAACCTCAGTGAAATTGGAAAGCGCAAGCGACAGCTTGAAGAAAAGGAACAAAATACTTACAAGAAAATATACATTCAAGCAAGTACAAAACGTAAGGAATCTTCAGCTCCAAAAAGTATTCCAAGTAAAACAACAGTGGAAAGGGACCCAAAAAATAAAATAGAATGGAGTGAAGATGGCTTAGAATTTACAAATGCGAGTGTATTGAAAAAGAGAATTGGTGTAGAGCAAAAAAATAGTCATAAGCAAGAAAAGTCAAATGGTAGTTTCCCAAGAAAAATAAAATTTGTAAGTAGTAAACATACTTTTGTAGATGAATCTCTTAACAATAGATAGAAATTATACGTAGTTAATATGACTTAATACAGTATTTTTATATTTTGTTCCATGAACAAGTTATTATGTATTTGTACTGTTACTGAAATGTATTACTATTTGCTAAAATGGAGATATAAACAAAAACTTTTTATCTTTGGAATGGGTTTTAACTTTGCATTGCAGAGACCTGATGTTTATTGAACAGTTTTTCGTGGATACACTTATAATTATTTTATTCCTTTAGATTAAAACAATTATAAATGTATCCATGAAAAATTGTTCAATAAACATCAGGTCTCAGCAATGCAAAGCCAAAACCCGTTCTAAAGGTAAAAAGTTTTTGTTTAAGCTTATATCTTCATTTTAGCAAATAGTAACGCCTTCCAGTAGGAATCAGAGGAATTTGTTTCTGGTGATAGAAATTAATTTATCAATATATTGTGGTTCAGATCCCACAATAAGCTGAAGGTCCTGTTGCTAGGTGACCAATTGGTTCCTAGCCAAAAAATTTCTAGTCCTTCAGGCCAGCCCTTGGAGAGCTGTTACTCAGCTCAGTGGTCTGGTAAAACTAAGATATACTTAACTTAATTTTAGTAACATGAATGCCATTTGCACTGTAAGTAGAATTTATTTCTTAGTAAAATGAAAAGCACTAGTCATAAAGTACTATTTTCTGGAAATTGGCACCTGATCCTTTTTCTTGTGCTAGTTTTGTCTAGATTTGTTGTGCAAGAGTTTTCTTTATATTGTGTTCTTCAGTTGACAGATTGGGAAAGTTGATATTAATATTGCTAAGGAATGTATTGTAGAAATTCCATATGTTGTTAATATTTGTTTATTTCTTTGTTTACTGTACTTTGTATCATTTTGTAATGTGTCAGTGTGATATGCATTGTCTGTAGAGTGAGAAAATATATTTGAATGACTGTAAGCTGATAAAAGTTGTACCTATTGTCATTTGGGTAAAGGGATATAAAAATGAATGTTTCCTGTAAGTGTATCCCATGTTTTAACAAAGGATTCTCCTTAGCAGCATATCTTTAATGTGGTTATTTGTGCTTGACAGTATGTGGATGTGTCAATGTTGTAAGAGTAAAGTATGCATTTTAATGAAGTAAAATTTTGAATTCAGGGCTTCAAAATGTTGTTATTACCTTCATTAGCTAGTCTAGGTTTTAACAGTTGGTGGTGACTTGCATGCATGTTCCACTAATAATTTTCCATCTCATAACTTCGTAGGATTAAACCTTTCAGCATTTCATGAAAGTACAACAAAAGCATTCCATTGTGTTCCCTCATAGTACATTTACAGTCTTTAAATTCAGGAACATGGGACTACATTCTTGTTGTATTTGAGAAAAGTAATTTTTAATTATTATAGGTTTTAGGTTATGTTTTCACAAGCTAGACACATGAGTTCTTTACAGTTTTACATTGTACACACTTTCTATCTGATGATTTTACATACATTATGTCTGAATCCCCTTTTGATTGAGGTCTTCAGTCAAGTTCTCGCTGGTCATTGTTCTTCTAGTACTTAAAAACCATCTCAGTCTGAGATTCAGCCAAAAGAGGAGTTAAAAGTTCATGTATGGGATAAATTGACCTCAGTATAATTAAAATACTATGAGGTTATCAATACTATAAAACAGGTTAACAAAAAGGATTTCTTTTTTCCTTAAAAGGGCAATTGGAATGGTAGTAAATGAAAATAAATTAGTAGGTTAATCACATTGGAATTGAATGATATTAAAGAACAGGAAGCATTGCAGCTGGAAGTATAATGCAGGAACCTTGAGCAATCTACAATTCACGCAAGGAGTGCCTCAGTGGCGTTATCGGTATGGTCTTGACCTGCCATCTTGGTGGGCGCGAGTTCGATTCTCGGGCATTCCATTGAGGTGTTAGAGATGTGTATCTCTGGTGATAGAAGTTCACTCTTAACATGGTTTGGAAGTCACGTAAAGCCATTGGTTCCGTTGCTGAATAACCGCTGGTTCCATGCAACGTAAAACCACCATACAAACAATCACTCAAGAAGGCCCACTGTAGATTTTGCATCCTTAAATGGCTAAAAGATAAAATCTTTGCCTTGTTCCTTTAATATTCAATTTTCATATTTGGCATAAATCAGGTCTTTACATAGGGGAAAAGTTCCTTGCTGGACGATGGGTGACATGCTTGCCTACCAATTTGATAATCCTGGGTTCTATTCTCCGCTCTGCCAACATGGAATCGGAGGAATTTGTTTCTGGTGATTAGAAATTACTTTCTCTATATCATATGTTTTGGATCCCACAATAAGCTGTAGGTCCCATTGCTAGGTAACCAATTGTTTCCCAGCTACATAAACATATCTGATCCTTTAGGCTGATTAACAGCTCAGTGGTCTGTTTAAACTAAGATATACTTAACTTACATAGGGGAAAAATCTGTGTGCTAACTGGATCCGATTAAAAATAGGGTTTGGTGGTAGCAGGGTGATAGCCAATGGGGATAGAGTAGGTGGAATCCAACCTCTTTACCCCTCTTGTGCCTTGCCTTGTGGTGCACCAGTAATCTCTTAACTGTCTTCATCGCAAGATTTGTGCTCCCCTACCTTGCATAGAAGCCGGTTTATTACGCACTTCCTGCCCTATCGACTCCTTGGCATTTTGGTTTTTTATTTCTTTTTGTGTGTGATTTTGTGTTACTTCTGTGTGTTTATTTTGCATTAGGGATGCAAATGCCTGATTAATCTACAAAGGCTTTGCCTCAGAGAAGATGCTTGTGGGTAGGTAATAATCCTTGTGTTTGTTATTTAGTCTCTGTTGAATTTGATCCTCATACGACTTTTAGCAGATGCAGATCTAATGAATGCAATGTAAGTAACACTTTTTTCTGAGTGTTGTGATTGGTCTCATTAGCAATGGAAACATTTTGGTAAGAAGAAGAATAAATCAAGGAGGGGTTCGGGAAATCTTGTACTTGATTTACCTGCCTCTGTTCTTTAGGGTGGGGGACCTCCCCCTTGTACTGTTGTTTCAGGCATGGATGGTGAGAAGCTGAGCAAGTGCTGGTCATCTTTAGGCCTACCAGGTGAGCCTCATATTGGGGGTCTTCTGTCCCACCTCCTGTCTTCCTGACTCCCAGCTTCTTCTGCCACTGCAGCGTCAAGATCTATGGTATCTGACGTCTGCTTGCGTCTACAGCCGCAACATCCTCTGCCTGCATCATTCCTTCATCTGCTCTCCTCCACCATTGCTTCCAGCCACTGGGTCCTATTCGTCTGCTCCTTCTGACTCCTTTATTCAAACCTTGCTGAAGAGACTCGAAGGTCCTCTTTGAAGAAAACCAGCCACTCTGATTTGAAGTAAAAAAAGAGACGTCGTAGATTGTCTCCCTCACTGTCATCTGCCTCTTACACATCATCTTCGTCTTCTGTTCGCTCCATTCCACGGAAGCATTGTCGGAAGAAGGACTTTGTTGTCCCTCCTTGCAGGAAGATCCACAGGCCCTCTGTCTCTCCTTCATCTGGAAGTAACACCAACCGTCCATCTACTTCAGTTTTGTCTTGGTCGGCTGTGATTGTACCAGTCTGTTAAGGGTCACGGCCGTTACGTCTTCTGCCTTGGCTGGTGCATCACGAGGCACAAGATGGGGAAAGAGGTTGGACTCTGCCCACTCTCCTCATTGGCTATCACCCTGCTACCACTGAACCCCTGTTCAATTCTTAACTGGATCCAGGTAGTGTTTAGAGATTTTTTCCCCTACATAAAGACCTTAGCATGTACGTAGTTATGAAAAATACAAATTGATTGAAAATTTGTTATTTTCAAAACAAGTCCATCCAGTCAGCATTGTGCAAGTCAAGAAAGTGCTGCGCACGAACAATAGAAATGTAATAATTTTTGCAGATTGTTTAATTTGTAATGCATATCAATTAAAGGTCAATCAGAATGCTTATGAAACTAAACATTATAGGAAAAATGCCTCTTCACAGAGTAAATAAGCCATCATATGAGAACTGAGAACTTTAGCTTGGTGGTAAAGCACATCTAGTATATAATAGTGTGTAAAGTGAAAGGTAGAAAAATTTGGTGAAATTTTATTCAGTCAGCAGTAAATGTCAACTCTTGGGTAGAATCCTTTAATTGAACATCAGCAGGCTTGTTTAATTTTCATTATCCTTCGTTCAAGTTGTTATAGGTTCTAATTTACAAGAATAAGGTTTGCCCCCAAGGGTCACCCAATTAGACCATCCTTTTGATAAGACTATTTTGTATTGTGATCTTGTAAATTAAGTAACAAGCTCTCATTCAGAACTAGTTAGTTGTGAGCATCAGCAAGAAATATTAAATGTTGATGGAAGACACATCTGCTGCTTTTACTTTCGTTGCACTACAACTATTATGTCAAATTTAGTTACTTATAGCACCATGGTGGCCTACTGGGTTTTATTTATGAAAGGTTCATCCAGTGTCAGAATGACAAATCCTAGTCATTTCTCACCAAAAGTTGATCATGTAGAGGAGGTCACCAGACGAATATTTACACCCAGTTATTCATTCATGGTTAGCCATTTTCTAGATATCCTGCTAGCAAAGATAGATGCAGTGAACGTCATCACCACCATCCAACAAAGAGAAAGACATATACAATTTGGTCTTGAAAATTGTTATTTCAACATCGTTTATTTTTGTTATAATATTAAACTTGAATTTACTATGTTTATTTTTGTTACAATATTCAACTTGAATTTACTTTAGCCATATTGTATATCATAGTGTAGAACTTTTTATGTTGTTAGTGGGGTTTAGTAGTTGTAATAGTAACGGTGGTGGTAAGAATAGTCTTGAACAGTGCACTAATCCCTAGTTAAATCATAGTATTTTACTCATTATTCACAGAGTAAGTATTTCTAACTTTTGACCACATTTATTTTTCTAATTTAATGGGTACACTGCTGAGTTCTGTTTACAGTAATGAATATTTTGGTAATTGAATATTTCATTGTGCTTGAGAATGTAAAAATAATACAGAGAAATTGACAGTCTTACTCATGCAATAGACAAATATCTTACTTTATGTTTGTCTTAACGTGCAAGAGCACAAAGCCAGTTTCCAACTTCTTAGTGGAACCAAGCAGGTGCTCCAATCCAGGGAAAGTATGTCACCAAGGGAATTTCCATCTTGGTATGATGATTAAATTTTGTTGCATGCTTGGAAACTTGTGCTGAATGGATGTATTTCCAGGGTTTTCTCTTCCTGTTGTCTTGGTCATCCCTTTAATGATGATACATAGTGTACTTCTGGAATTACAGCCTTATACTGTAAGGAAAGTGTTTTTTACACTGTAGTATATGGCCCAGTTGGAGGATACCATTCACAGATTATTCATTACAAAATTGTCATCACAGAGAGAGACCCTTTGATTTCTTGCCGCCCAATTATCCCACATCTTCAACTTTACCTTGCTTCAGTGTTTAGTTGTCATTCAAGTACAAATACCTAGGGTAAATCCTATGATATGGTCTAGAAAAATATTTTAGTGGTCTTATTGAGCTACTGTCTTATAAGTAAATAATGAATAATGTTCTGGGAAATGAAAATATACCATAAATTGGTGGCATAGTAAAATGTAGTCTTTTTGTTTGGATGTTTTGTAGCTGACAAGGTTAGTGCCTCCTTTGAATTACATCATGAAAAATTTGATGACAAAATTTATGTTGTATCATGTTAAATTGATAATGAGGTAATACTTTTATGCATAAAAGCTCATTGGATAAATAATACCTTAGTAACATAATTGTGCAACACTGATTTGAGGTTATGCTTGGCAAAATCCAAATGATCCACACTTACAAGTCTGATAAGTATTGTTTTGCCAGATGATTCAGTGTCTTCAGTTCCTGTGAAGCTCGTGAAGTATTCTGTTTCATCCAAATAAACACAGCAGCAGCGATAGTTGTTGGCAAGGCTCTCACTTTAGTAAGCTGAGGAAAGTGATAGCATAGCTCTTGTCATGGTATTAACAATCAGCCTGGCTTTAGCAGTTGGTCCTTGGTCACCTATTGACCTTGGAGAAGCTTGTGCCTTCAGGCACCTTCACCAGTGCAACACTGGTTAGTTTCAAGCAATCCTTCCTCTCACCTTGTGCCATTGAACTAAGAATGGGAGGACCTTGCTTGGTGGGTGGATAGTAGGAATATAGTGAGATTTCCTTTGAACTCCCCACCTCCAGAGATACTTCTGTTCTCTCACATCAAGAAGGGGTCTGTACACATTCAGATCTGCTTCAGGTGTGTAGACAGAGAACAACCTTTATCTGCTCATCAACATCTCGGAAATGTTTGCAGTGGAGATAGCAGCAACATTCTTGAGATTGTTTGATGGTTCCTCCTGAGTGTTGACGAGTGACAATGGTTTCACATGCATGAATGGATTTGCCATACTATTGAGCTGTCAGCCAGAACATTCTGGCTAGAGGGGATGGTTTTCTGGACCATCTCAACCTTCAAAGCCAGTTAGAATAGATTGGTCTGTACTTTCTTTTGTAGGGAAAGGCTTTTTCAGCTCTAAGGAACAGCAGTAATTAACCTGCTCACCACACAGTTATGCAGGACAGTTAATCTTGATAGCTCCTCTTTTGCCACATGCCATGTACCTTGATTTTCTAGCTCTACTGGTCATGGGGTGCAGAGGTTCCCCTTTAGCCCACTTTTCTGTTGGTCATGTGTATGGAGGTAGCCTCTGATTGGTCATAGACTGAGTTCCTCCAGTTGGAGCAACTTTGTCCATCTTTGTCAAGACAAACTCCTATTAGTCCCTGGGGTGAAGTATGTTGTTCTGCCTTAAACCAGGTCTTTCGACTGAAGGACGCAGACATCTCTTTCTTGTTAAGATAGATAGTGGAGTTGTTCACACGCAGAACAAACCTTCAGGTCTTAAAAGGATAATCTTGCACCAGCTGGAAACCGGTTAAAAACAATCAAAAGATTGTAAAGCAAGGAATCTGTGGCATCTGACAACTCATGCCTACATGAGGTGGAAGCTGATCACCGATCAGGCGTAGAACACTGTGACATGTCAGTCTTTCTTTGACTGCCTTGGAGAGTGGTCGCTTGCTCTGTTTGCCTGTGATTTCTTTATTTCAGCGTGTTTGAGTGTGTGTGCCTTGTTCATTATCATAGAGTCCTCTAATTCATCTATTGTTTTGTTTGTTTGTATGGTGTTTTGACATTGCATGGAACCAGTGGTTATTCAGCAACAGGACCAATGGCTTTACTTGACTTCTGAACCATGTTGAGAGAGAACTTCTATCACCAGAAATACACATCCCTCACACCTCAATGGAATGCCTGAGAATCAAACTCGCAGCCACCGAGCTGGTACACCAACACCATACTGACCACGCCACTAAGGCGCTGATTCTTCTAGGCCTTGTCAACGCATGTGCCCTGGCATTCAGGGATTCCCGTGCTCCATGTTTTTGGCTGCTGCCATTACAGATCCCCATAGTACATGCAGTATGTGCTGATCTAATTTTTGTACCATTACTAATCCTTGCCTGGAATGTCGTTCCTGGCCTGTGTCGCAGTGGAGGGCTTTCTACAAGAAGAGGAAGCATTGTAGAGTATCCACTTGTCCTTCTTGGGAGGGTTTTTTGCCTTCTCATATGGAATGGTTCAGCATCCCCTTCTGCTAGAAGCATTCCCTCTGCATTGGTTGTACCGCTGTCTCCTTCCTTTTCTTCCATCGATTTGTTGTTGGACATATCGGGAGTTGCACAGGATGAGATTATGTTTAATGTAGCCCCCTCTCCTGCGGGAAAGGTCCTTCCTGAGAGGGAGGAGGCTATGCCTTGTGCTTTCATTATTTCAAATTCTGAATCAAACAAGATGGCAGCTTCATCTTCGCCTATGACGTCCTGACAACCTCTACTTGAGCCATTGGAGACGTTATTTCAAGCTAGTTGTTTCAAGGTATGGTCGAGAGGCTGGACTCTGTTTTTCGTAAGAGGTATTCTGCTCTCTCTGGCAAGGAGAGTCGTAGGAGTGATCCTTCTCCTCATTCTAGCAAAAGATGTTGTAGATGGAGTAGGCTCTCTCCTCCATCTCCTTCTACCCCTCTTATCCTCAAGTCAAATGTTATAGAATTATGGACTTTGTGGAGTCGTCTTCTATGAGTAAGAGGAGTGCTTCGGCAACTTCTCTACACAGCTGTGTCTCTCCCTTACACATACATGTATGTGACCATGAAAGTGTTAGCCTTCCATCTCAACCATCTCTCTTTCTTGTACCTGTTCCAGTCCGTCATAAAGATGATAAGGCTCCAATTAAAAGGTTGAAGGTGCCGGCTACGACAGTGTCTTCTGCACCTTCCAAAGATTCTTCTCTCTGCAAATGTGTTGTGGTTGATGGTCGTCTTATTTACATTCCAAGGATCGGGACCTTAGGAATCAGTCTCCTTCAGGAAGTTCACTTCGGCGTCGTTCCCTGTCATGAGACCGTACTCGTGTCATTGCACGGCCGTTTACTTGACTCATCGCACGTCCATGTATGTAATTCATCCCGCGAACGTGTACGTGGTTTGTCGCATGAGCATGTACAAGTAGTCCCTAGTTATTGGCGGACTTGGTTATCGGTGATCTGGTTTTTTGGTGCTTGTCTAGCGCCATAAAATCAGCGATTAATTATGGTTATCAGTGCCATTAGGATTCTTATGGCAAGGGCGCCGGTAACTGGTTATCGGCACCATAAATCGCCGAGTTTCGGTTAATGCCAACCTCTTGTGGAAAGGTTTCACCAAGCAGTAGAGTCCCTGTCTCTTTATGGTTGTAGACTATCAAGTATCTCCTCCGAGCAAGAGGTTTTTCTAGAAAGGCTGATATCTGGCTATCTCAGGAAATTTTCATCAGCAGTTTACCAGGGAAAATGGGTAGTCTACGGTGATTGGTGTTGTCAACGGGGTTTCTCTCCACTCAGAGCTTCTGTTCAGCGGATAGTGGATTTTCTGATCTTCCTCAGGGCCAAGAAAGGTTTTTCTGTTTCAGCTATTACAGGCTACAGAGCGGCCTTGGGCTTGGTTTTGTGCCTAAAATTCAAGCACCTATGTTGGTCATCAGACAGGTATCTGACTCTGAAGACGGTTTTCCTGTTGGCCTTGGCTTCTTCGAAGAGTTGGGAGCTTCATTGCCTGAGTTATGATGTTAAACTCACCAGGGATTGGGGGTCTGTGGCCTTGAATTTGTCGCAGAATTTATGGCTAAGACCCGGAATCCCTCTGTGTAAGACAGATTTACCTAGTATTCCATTCCCTCACTGAATGACTTTGTGGACAATGATCCACAAGAGCTTTTGCTTTGTCCCATTACAGCACTGCTATCCTATCTAAGAGGACTCGTCACCTAAGGTCTAGGTACCATAGACTTTTTTGTTAGCAGAGGCTGGTCCGGAAGGGAAGTGTCCAAGAACACAACTTCATTCTGATTACATGAGACAATTAAACAGGTTTACTCCTCACATGCTAGTTCTGTCACTGAGTCTGTGCAGGCTAGAGCACAAGACATCAGGAGTGTAAGTTCCTCTCTGATATTTAAGAAAAACTTGTCTCTTCATAGAATTTTGAGCGCTGGATCTTGGCTACGTCAATCCATGTTAACTACCTTTTACCTAAAGAACGTTGCCCAGAGGTCTTTGGACACTTCCTTTGGGTCCAGTGGTGGCTGCCCAACAAGCTGTGTAATTCACCCATTGCCCTTGGCAGGACAGTTTGTATTTTAACTAAGATGATTGTGTGGAAGAGAGAATGAGTGAGTTGGCTGGCCTCTTTCTTTCTCTTTTTTTTTCCTTTCTTCTTCCTATGGGCGGGTCGAAGAACAGACACGTCATATGCTGGCACTGGTCTGATACAGGTAAGTAGGGTGGTCATACTGGTGGTGATTTTGTATTGTTACTATACAATAGACAAATCTGCTATTCAGTAGAAAGTGCTCCTCTCTCCAGCAAGGGGAGTTAGGAGTGGTGACAAACCCCTGTAGCTTGTATGGTTTGTTGCTTGAACAGGCAGTTTTCTTTTGTTCCTGGAATGCAATGAATCTGGTCATATGTCAGTGTTTCAACCAAGACAGCCGAGTTTTTAAATATCTGATTGCCTATTCTTTCATGGGCTTGGACCCCCTTCTTTAGAACTCGTTCTTCTAGGAAGGGTGGTGAGGTGGGTTAAATTCCCACCCAGTGTAGGGTACTTGTTCCTCCCTCCAAGTTTAAGTCTATCCTATTGTCAAGACCAAAGATTTGTTTCATGTATGAACAAATGACAAATTTTTAACCAATTTGTGTTTTTTATAACTAAGAAACCTGAGGTCTTAACTTTTACTGTCCACCTCTAGCCGCCCCTCTCTTTTCCTGGGTTGGGGGAAAGACTGATACGTCACTGTGTACTATGCCTAATCAGTGACCAGCTTCTACCTCGTATATGCATGAGTTGCCAGATGCCACAGATTCCATGCTTTACAATCTTTGGTTGTTTTCAACTGGTTTCCAGCTGATGCAAGAAGATTGTCCTGTTGTTAAGTCCTCAGGTTTGTTAGCTATGCAAAATACAAATTGATTAAAAATTTGTCATTTTAGGTCAAATACCAAGTGCTGGGACCTATGAGGTCATTCAGCAATGAAATGGAAATTGGCAGTAAAAAGGTTGGAAAGGTGTAAGAGGAGGAATACTTTACAGTTGCGCTATGAGTCAAGTGTTAGGAAAGGGTAGAAAGCAAGATGGAAGTGAGTCAACTGTTAGAAAAGGGTGGAAAGCAAGATGGAAGAAAGATAATATAAATGGAGGTACAGTAAAAGTAATTAAAAGAGTTGCAGCTAGGGGTTGAAGGGATATACATAGAACCTAAAGTAATGCCTACAGTGTACTGCATGAGGCGCACTGACAGCATTATTGCCCTCTGGGGCTTTCTCGGTAGAATTGTTCATGTTCCTAAGAGCTTTTAACAATTTTGCCTACCACGTTAACTTTGGCCTTTGGAGTGGCATGCAACTATCCTTTTCTGCAGCCTGATTCAGCCAGCATAGAGCCCATAGGATATCTCATCCCCAATAATTGCTCTACTAGCTGTAACATAGTAGTGTGTTGAGGAGTTGGATGGCTTCTTGGGCAAAACATCTCTCCCCCTTCTTTCTGCTACGTAGTAGTCAGGCTGTGTATGTGCCATAGTGCGGTTAGGCTTCAGCTCAAAGTGTGACTCCCTTTTACAAAATAGGTGGGGATTAGTGGTAAAGCTGTCATATGTACCCAGCAATTTATGATTGACCCAAATATTAGCTGCCTTCTGACAAGTGCTTCCTGTGCTTAAGACATCATGTGGTTCTCCAAAATTCCAAAAGGGAGAGTTCAGACATTTCACTCTGGCTCAGTGTTCTGTCATCTCTGTATTCCTATGCCAGGTTGCATGGTAGGTTACAGGAGTCATTGTTTCCATACTCATGATTGTGGCAGGGACCATAGCATTTCCAGGTAGAGATTAAATTTGCCAGTCAGTTGAGAGACTATCCTTCCACCTAAAGAATGTTTCCTATCTAAATAAAAGGCAATGCTGTGAATACATAAGGACAAATGCCATTTTAATTAGCATTTTTCAAAGATATAAAAGCATCTCAGTGGCGTGGTTGGTATGGTGTTGGCATGCCACCTCAGAGGCTGCGAGTTCGATTCTCAGGCATTCCATTGAGGAGTGAGAGATATGTGTTTCTGGTGATAGTTCTCTCTTGACATGGTTCGAAAGTCACGTAAAGCCGTTGGTCCCGTTGCTGAATAACCACTGGTTCCATGCAATATAAAAACACCATACAAACAAACAATCAGAGGTATACAAAATAGGACCTTCATCATAATCCCACCTCAACCACCCCCACATAGTTGACCTGTGATAGGTTAGTACCTAGGGGTTTCTTCCAACTCACCTGGATACCTCTAGTAAACCTCCTTGTTGCTGAGTTTAAGTAATTGTTTCAGTTCAAGTTTAAGATTGACTTAAAAGGCTTTGGTTTACCAATGAAAAAATACAGATTACTTTTTAAAAAAATTGGTGCAGTTTTAAACACTTATTCTCCGGTTGATCAGTAATGTGGTGTTCACGCTCAGAATACTTTCTTAGAAGTGGTAATGTACCTCATGTATCTTTTGTGGGGCATTTGCCCATATTATCTCTTTGCATCATTATGATAGATATTTCTCATAGACTAATCATCAAATGTCATCTCCTCTGATCTGTGCTTATATTCATCCATTAAACAGTGCACTTTTGGACCACGAGTAAGCTCAACATATCTTGTATCTGGGAATACATACATTACTGATTGATTTGTTAATTCTTACTGGCGTCGCAATGACGAGGTTATTGACGCCGATGTACATTACTAGTTGTTAGACCGATTGTGTCTGGGTCAATTGATTATTAGTGTTCAGGGTGTGAACACGATTCCTTGAAAAGTTAAAGTGATTGTAACTGCTTTCTTCTCTTTCTGTACTTTAACCAAAGTCCAGTTTTCACCTCCCACTGAAATGTGACTCAATGGTCAGCTTATTACTCTTTTCTGACCATCAACCATCACAAAGAGGCTTTTGGCTTGCTTACTGCTACCTTTTATAAGACAATATGGGATTTAGATGTGGTCTTTATCCAACCTACAGTTGTCATGGTTTGTATAAAAATTTGTGAAAATATCTTATCTGGAAGGATCTTGCAGGATACTGCAATTGAAATAAAAGCAAAAATTCATTTTTCTTCCATACATTTATTTCATAATGTACGCCACTTTTTTGGCAACAGCTTAACATCCCAATTCACAGAATTAAAAGTCTATCAAATTCCAAAAAGTTACTTGGAAAATTTGAAAAGAGTAAATTATAAATGACTCATCACTCTCTGTATGTACAACTGAATTCATAGAAAACACTATCTTTATTTCCTAAGTCCTTCACACTAGCATTTATATACTTGGTGAACTTTAGAGTTTCAGTATCCCGGTACACCAGAGCAAGACAGTTTGAACGTGGCACAACCGTCAAAAGCTGAAAGTAAAAGGTGAAAATTCCTTAATACTGTAACTTTATCATGGTTAACATACATTTAATTTTCAAGTTTTATGTCAATGAAGTGCAAAATTTTCTTCAATATTAAATATACCTTATATACTCTAATATCATGCAATTTTTGAATACCTAATTTTGAAGCTAATTATAAGGGGGTTGCAACATACACGAGACATGTATAAAATTAGTGTATGTAATATTCAAATACTATTAGTACTGTATCATAAAATGCAAATATAATGAATATGCATATTTTCCATGGATCTTTTAAAAAGTTATGCTTTACTTCACTGTATCCAATAATATTGTATGTATTTTCATATTACGTACTATTGTTGTATTATAAAATACAAACATTGCAATAAATGTTTTGGTTTGGAAATCAGCTGAGGTAACTTTATTTTGCCGCATTGAACTCAAATTAGAGCGACTTTCTTGCTTCTAGTTAACATAAATGAATCTCTAGATACTCTTTTTACGTTATACAGTGTTTTCAAGTTGAAATATGACTAATGTGTATTATTGTGAACTAAACTTGGTTATTCTTCTGTTACTAAATGGCGCTAGGGGCATGTTTATTGTGTAAAAAAATTTAACAGATTCATTTAATTATTTCACTTGTATTTCACTTGATTTCATCATAATACAAGCTTTACGTATTCATGTTTTATCAGAGTGAAAACAGAAAAAAAAAAGTGTTCTTTTATGCTCAATAGTTTTCATATAAAACTGTTTCTCTCAAATTTTATTTATGGTCAAGTTGGATAGTAGTAAACTGAAGTTCACAGAAGTTTCATCCATGTTGCAGATGCACAATAATAGTCATTAGCAGCATGACCATCGTTTTCTCAGTTTCACCTACAAGTTGTAGCTTAAATTTAACAGTGTATTTCCTTGCCAATCATTTCTCCATAGCAAAAAAAGGGTATAGTAATGTAAATTTATACAGTCATATTCTATTTAAAGTCATTTGTAACATAACAGGTAAATTTTACTATCATACGATGGTTGAAATGCAAGAAAACCACTGTTGTTATCCTATTTAGTTGTTATTGCAAAACAGCTGTTAGTTGTTCGGTGGTTTATGGTTGTACACGTTTACAGAGAGTACTATATAGTGTTACTAATGATAATTTTAGCATTATATTTTACTTTTTAAAATGAACTTGCAAGATACACTAATACATGAAAAAATCATTTTTTAAGGGTGAACGGGGGTCACATAATACGTGAAATCACATTACACAAGTCTATATGGTATATTAACCCTTTAACGCCGATTGGACGTATTAAACGTCGATATAAATTGTCTGTTGGGTGACGATTGGATGTATGGTACATCGATATAAAAAAGTTTTTTTAAACATTCGCGGAAAAATACTTATAGGTCTACCAGGCGAAAACTTTTGAATCACACGCCCTGGGGGATGCTGGGAGCTCATGGATCAAGGCGTTGTTTTATTTACAATCGTTACCTAGGCGTGCAAGCACGAATTTCTTTCTTCTCGCACTAAAAAACATCAGTGACATCTCAGAAATTATTTCGTCACGTTGACATAATTTTTGCACCATTTTATATTAGCTGTTACATGGAGTATTATATATGAAAATGTGCACAATTTCATGTAGAATACAACTAAAAACAACTCATGGTTGTAGCTTTTATTAGTTTTGAAATATTTTTATATAAATGACGATAAGTGCCAAAATTTCAACCTTCGGTCAACTTTGACTCTACCGAAAGGGTCAAAAAACGCAATTGTAAGCTTTTTCCTTACGTCCACGCTGTAACTCTTCCGAAAAAATTATAAATTTTTTCGTCCGATTGTTGTAATGTTTGCACCATTTTAAATTAGCCGTTACATAAAGTTTTATATATAAAAATGTGCGCAATTTTATGTAGAATACAACAAGAAACAACCCATGGTTTTAGCTTTTATCAGTTTTGAAATAATTTCATATAAATAACGATAAGTGCTAAAATTTCAACATTCAGTCAACTTTGTTTCGACCGAAATGGTCAAAAAACGCAATTGTAAGCTAAAACTATTACATTCTAGTAATATTCAATCATTTACCTTTATTTTGCAACAAATTGGAAGTCTCTAGCACAATATTTTGATTTATGGTGAATTTATGAAATAAACTTTTTCCTTACGAAAAAATTATAAACTTTTTTGTCCAATTATCGTAATGTTTGCACCATTTTAAATTAGCTGTTATGTAAAGTTTTATATATGAAAATATGCGCAATTTCATGTAGAATACAACAAAAAAACAACCCATGGTTGTAGCTTTTATCAGTTTTGAAATATTTCCATATAAATAACAATAAATAGAAAAAATTCGTCCTTCGGTCAACTTTAACTCGACCGAAATGGTCGAAAACTGCAATTGTAAGCTACAACACGTACAGTCTAGTAATATTTATGGTGAATTTTTGAAAACCGCTTTTTTTTACGTCCGCGCGTTACAAATTCATGCATCATTTTGTGATATTTTCTCTGTGTTGCCTTGATTGTTTTACAATGTGTTATATACCAAAATGATAATAATTTAGTGTATAATACAATGAAATAATTAACTCATTAGCTTTAGCCGTTTTGCTCACAGCGCGATTTGTATACAATTATATATGAAATTTTTTTTCACGCTGTCATATATCCCAATATTTATATATGATAATGATATTTTTTCATTTCTGATGGTTGCATACTAAACTTCAGGCAATGACAAAAAAGGAGCCAAAAATGAACTCTTAATCTTGAAAACTAAGCGTGCTTTGATTTTTTGAAAAAAAAATTTCCGCTTCGGCGCTCACTTGCAAACGCCGCCGGCATACGGGAGACGATTTTTAAAATACCGTTTTAAGGGTTAACAAATTGCTACGATAAAAAAGAACGGTGAATTATCGGGAAGGTATTAATGATAATGATGGTTATCAATGTGTATAGAGCTTACATAGAAAACTTTTAGAATCACAGAATTAAAACCAAGAATCAGCCACCTGTCTCACCCATGTTTCACAAAGTCCAGAAGAGCCTGCACTAGACCAACTATATAAAGCCAATTTGGAATTAGTATTAGCACTTTTGTGTTCTTTTATAAAGAGCAAGTCTGATCTTAAGAAAATAGTTTTAATCTTCTTAATCTAAGCTGATGCAGTACAGAGGCAGGACCTTAAAAAACTTGTTCCCCTCCAAACCTTTTGGGAATAACCTTTTTGGGAATAACCTATCTAAATGCAGTCCTAAAAAGCCCCTTGGAGTAAAGGCAGAAAGCTCTAAAAAGCCCTTCTTTTCATAAAGATAAAATGCTTTGGGAAAGCAGAGATTACTATGTCATACTTTGAATGAATACTAAATGTCTTTACCGAAGGCAGCAGTCATGGCTGCTCTTATGTGAAGAAGAAATAATTACTCTTAGGGGTCAGAGACCAGTCTTTACTCTAGGAGAGAGAAGTGCTTTGACCTTGGAGAAGGATTATCATCTAGAATCTCCTATGTTGGAAGAGGAGGATCATCTAGATGGAAGAGGAGGGTCATCTAGAATCTCCTAAAATACTATACACTATAATGATGTGGTCTGCTAACAGGACAGAGTTCTAGGGTTTTAAGGAACCTTACTGGTGGAATCTAAGCAAAGCTCAACATCATACAATACTGAAATAAAACCTTAAGCTTTCTTTGGATGAAGTGCTGTTTATATGGCAAAATGAACCCAATCTCCTGTGGTAAGGGTGTAAGAATACTACCACCGTAGGTCAAGCATGTTGTAAAAGTGACTAAAAGGACAGCTGCTCCTTGCAGTCTTACTTTTTTAGCAAAAGGCTAGGCCCACTGCCAATAACTATGGAAACTGCTGCCTTGCAGTCAATAACTGTGGAAACTACTGCCTTGCAGGTGGCCCACCGCAAATAACTGTGGCGGATGACAGCAAGGGCATGCGGTCGTAAAAATCCCTTTGCCAAACAATAAACCATGCCTGATGTAGCTAGGATGTCCTTTGTAAGCAACGCATATCAGAATCCCCCTACTGACGTGATAAATGGGCAAGGGGTACTACAGGGGTCACGACTGCAGCCAAAGAAGTTAGTGGAAGAGCAGAAGATAAGAGCAGGTATGTGGAATGTTGGTACTCTAACAGGAAGACTGAGGGATATAGTAGATATGATGGAGACGAGGAGGATAGATTTCTTGTGTGTGCAGGAAACTAGGTGGAGAGGGAGTGGAACAAGAGAGATAGAAAAAGAGTATAAGCTCTCTTACAGCAGGTCACAAGAGGGAAGAAATGGAGTTGGAATTATAGTGAGTAACAACTTGAAGGAAAAGGTGGTAGAAGTAGAGAATAAATGATAGGCTTTTAACGATTCCAATAATAATAGGGAACAAAATAGTAAAAATAATATGAGCATAAACTCCTCAGATGGGGTGCCAAAATCAAGAGAAAGAATTATTTAGACAGGAGTTTGAGGCTGTCATTAGAACAGTGAGAGACGAGAAACTAATAATAGGAGCTGATATGAATGGCAGGGTGGGAAAAAGAAGATAGGTATGTGGAGGTGCATGGAGGCCATGGGTTTGGAATTAGAAATGAAAATGGGAATTATAAATTGGAGATGGCTCACTTTTGGATTGGCATGTATGAACACATGGTTTCAGAAGTTGGTTAAGTAATTGATAACTTATGAAAATCAAATAGATTACATCCTGGTTAGAGGAACCGGCAAAAGCAACATGATGAACTGCAAACTGATCCTGGTTGGTGGTGATGGATTTTAAAATAAAGAGGTAGGAAACCCAAAAAGAGAAAGATCTAGCATTAAGATTTGGGACCTTAAAGGAGAAAAGGGGGAGCAATTTAGGAGGGTTGTGAGAGAAAGATGTCTAGAAAGGAGGAACGTACAATTTGGACAGGGTAACAGAGTTGAAAGTATTGGCAGACATGAGAAAAATATGTAAGGGGGAAACAGAGGAACTGGTAGAAAGAAACAGCAGATATGGAGTGTTGAGAGGAGAAAAGTGGTAGTGAAATGGAGAGGTGCAAGAATCAATTAAAAGAAAATCAAAAGCATTTATGGACTGGAAAGTAAGGCATGCGCAGGGCGCAGAAGAATGGTACAGAGAAGAGAAAAGAGATGCGAGGAGGGTAGGTACAGCTATTGGAAGGGTGGCAGAGCAGTTGAAAAAAAGGCTAGGAACAAGAGAAGGAGATAAGGCTATCTACAAGACCTCAAACTTGCGGAAAAGACAGAGACAGGATTTGGGTAAATTGGGAGTCATCACGGATAGAAATGGAAATATATTGTATAAGGATGAAGACATTAAGAAGAGATGGAGAGTATTTAGAACAACTTTTAAACATTGAAAATGATTGAGGAGATGGGGGAAGCACAGAGGGTAGAGGGACCATACAGGATACAGAAGTGAAGAGAGCATTAAGTAAAATGAAGAATGGTAAAGCACCAGGTCCATCAAGAGTTCCAAATTGAGATGATCAAATTACTAGCTACAGAGGGGGAGAAATGGATGCAGGATTTATTAAAAGCTATATGGGAAGAGGAAGTAATGCTAAGGGACTAGGAGGAGAGTCTAATGATATGTATATAAAAGCAGAAGGGAGATGTCATGGATTGTGATAACTAAAGGTGAATTAAAGTAACAGAGCATTGATCAACAGTATGGATTCATGAGAAGAAAGATGGTCGATGCCATCTTCATAGCAAGACAGCTACAGGAAAGAGACTAGAGGGAAACCAGGAGCTCTGTTGTGAATTTACAGACCTGGAGAAAGCATACAATAAAATTCCAAGAGAAGTGATGTTCTGGTGTTTAAGGAAGAGGAACGTTCCAGAAAAGTTGGTTAGGCTGGTTGAGATGATATGTCATGGATGTGTTAGGTGAAGAGAGCAGGAATGAAGAGTTGTGGGAGTTGTATGCCGATGATCTGGTGATTACTGCCGAAAATGAAGAAGACCTACAGAGAAGGATTGGAGAGTAGCAGGAATGTTTAGAGGTGGCTTAAAGGTGAAAATTAATAAAACAGGGGATTTGGTGAGTAGTAGGGAAGATAGAGGCAGAATAGTAATGCAAGAAAGAAGAGGCTCGATTACAAAACGGTTGGAAAAGTTTAAAAACTTATGATCTACCTAACGCCAAGAGGGAAGATGTGAGGCTGAAGTTGATAGGATAAAAGCTGCATGGAGGAAGTGGGGAAAAGTAGCTGGAGTAGAATGTGATATGAAAATGCCAATCAAGCTAAGTCAAGATCCATAGCACAGTGATAGGACCAGTGTTAATATATGGATTGGAAACATGGGCTTTTAGAAAAGAGGAAGTAAAAGCTTGAGAGGACAGAGATGAGAATGCTGAGGTGGATTATGGGAATATTGCTGCTTGAGGGATTGGAAAATGATGCAATAATAAGAAGGGCAGGCTTAGTAAGAATTACAGGTGTAATAAAAGTCACAATTGAGGTGGTATGGGCATGTGCTGAGGAAGGAGTGAAGAGGGCTTGGAAGGAACCTGTTGGAGGAAGAAGATCGAGAAGGAGACAAAATTAGATGGCAAGGTAAAGTGAAGGAAGATATAGAGAGAAGAGGTTTAGCGGAGGATGATGCCCTTGATAGAAGGCAGTGGAGGAGAAGGCGCATCAGGCAACCAACACATTAATGAAGGGAAAGAAGAGCCCAATGTAACTAGGCAACAAAAGTACACCCATCTGTGTAGAGTACCAAACACCGAAGTCCTCTGGCTTCAAGCTTGAATTCCCCCGAAAAACTGATAGAAACTTTTCTGGAACTCAATCCAGGAAAAAGTTGTCATCAAGTTACTTTCAGCCCTTACAGTGAAGGAAGGTGAGGGCTGGGGAAAGTAATTACTGTTCATCAGCGACCAAAAGGATCTGAACAGATATTAAAATCACAACCTCCATCTAACAGTCCTTTGGATATAATTTGATTTTAGTATTAGCTTTAAACTAAGGGGCCAAGCATGGGAACATATCTCATCTCAGTTATTCAGAACCTCTTTTGATATAATAACAAAAACTACAAGTCTTTGGCAAGGTAATGGGACTTGGTCCATATAGGGACACTAGTAAACATCCTGGAAATTAAGGTACATGTACTACTTCAAGGATAGGCCCTCCAGGACCCCAAGAAAAGATACTTGGAATCAAGCAAGTCATGACCTTGTTTGTTTGTTTGTTTGTTTCCCTTCATAATCGGCCAACTGTACATTGGGGATTCCCTAATAGTGTATCCTTTATTACAAAATTATTTTCTAGTGTCGTAGTAACTTCTCTAGTTACTGGAATATTTTATGCATTTTCATACTGCAAATTCTATAAAGAACTACAAATATGACATCATCTCCTTCAGTCCCATTGCTACCAATTCAACTAGAATACAGACATGCTGTAACTAAACAGGTGGTCATCCAGCAATGCCTCAGGGTAAAAGTATCTGGCTCAGCAAAAGTTGCTAACCTAAACACGCAATCTTCAACCAATCATCTGTGAAAACTGAATTATCTAACGGTGGTGGCATGCAGACAGGCAATACCAGGTTAATTTCTTAGTGTGAGAGCGTAATGAGCTATGAAAAACAAAGACTTCCATACTACCAATAAAAAAGTGTGACCTTCCACCTTAACCCTCTTACGCCGAAGCCCTAAAAACCAAAATGTCTCCCGTATGCCGAGGCGGGTTTGGAGTGAGCGCGGAAGCGGAAAAAATAATTTTTTCAAAAAATCACAGCGCACTTAGTTTTCAAGATTAAGAGTTCGTTTTTGGCTCTTTTTTTTGTCATTGCCTGAAGTTTAGTATGCAACCATCAGAAATGAAAAAAAATATCATTATCATATATAAATAATGCGATACATGGTAGCGACAAAAAAAAAATTCATACATAATTGTATCCAAATCGAGCTGTGCGAAAAACGGTTAAGGCTAACGAGTTACTTTTTTATCCTTGTATTGTACACTAAATTGCGATCATTTTGATATAAAACACATTGTAAAACGATCAAAGCAACACAGAAAAAATATTATCACAAAATGATGCATGAATTCGTAACGTGCGGACATAAAAAAATGTTATTTTCAGAAATTCACCATAAATCTAAATATTGTTCTAGAGACTTCCAATTTGTTTCAAAATGAAGAAAAATGATTGAATATTACATTACTGTAAGAGTTTTAGCTTAGAATTGCAGTTTTTGACCATTTCGGACAAGTTAAAGTTGACTGAATGTCAACATTTTTATATATATATATTTTTATATGCAAATATTGCAAAAATGAGAAAAGCTACAACCTTCACATATTTTTGTTTGTATTCTTCATGAATTTGCGCACATTTTCATATATGAAACTCTATAAAACGCCTAATATGAAAAGGAGCAAATATTAGGAGAATGAGACGTACACATTTCGGAGATTTGCGGCCGCGAATCGGCGCGCGGAAGGAGTTTTTTTTTTTTTTAAATTCACCATAAATCTAAATATTGTGCTAGACACTTCAAATTTGTTTCAAAATGAAGATAAATGACTGTATATTACTAGATTGTGAGAGTTTTAGCTTACAATTGCGTTTTTCGACTATTTCGGTAGAGTCAAAGTTGACCGAACGTAGTTTGTTTTCTATTTATCGTGATTTATATGCAAATATTTCGAAAAAGAGAAAAGCTACAACCTTCAATCCTTTTAAGTTGTATTCTACATGAAATTGTGCACATTTTCATATATAAAACTTTATGTAACGGCTAATTTAAAATGGTGCAAACATTTCGACAATCGCAAGATAAAATGTCTGATTTTTTTCGGAAGAGTTACCGTGCGGATGTAAGGAAAATATATATATTTTTTTTTCATAAATTCACCATAAATCGAAATATTGTGCTAGAGACTTCCAATTCGTTGCAAAATTAAGGTAAATGATTGAATATTACTAGAATATAAGAGTTTTAGCTTACAATTGCGTTTTTTGACCATTTTGGTAGAGTCAAAGTTGACAGAAGGTTGAAATTTTTGCACTTATCGTTATTTATATGAAAATATTTCAAAACTGATAAAAGCTACAACCATGGGTTGTTTTTAGTTGTATTGTGCATGAAATTGCGCACATTTCCATATATAAAACTTTATGTAACAGCAAATTTAAAATGGTGCAAACATTAGGACAATCGCACGAAAAAAATTTATCGGAAGTTACCGCGCGGACGTAAGGAAAATGTTTTTTTCATAAATTCACCATAAATCGAAATATTGTGCTAGAGACGTTCAATTTGTTTCAAAATGAAGGCAAATGATTGAATATTACTAGAATATAAGAGATTTAACATACAATTTAGTTTTTCGACCATTTCGGTAGAGTCAAAGTTGACCGAAGGTTGAAATTTTGGCACTTATCGTTATTTATATGAAAATATTTGAAAACTGATAAAAGCTACAATTATGAGTATTTTTTGGTTGTATTCTACATGAAATTGCGCACATTTTCATATATAATACTTCATGTAACGGATAATTTAAAACGGTGCAAAAATTGTCAAACTGACGAAATAATTTTTGAGATGTGTCACTGATACTTTTTAGTGCAATAAGAAAGAAATTCGCGCTTGCGCGCCTGCGTAATGATTGTAAACAAAACAACGCCTTGATCCGAGAACTCCCAGCATCCCCCAAGGCGCGTGATTCAAAAGTTTTCGGCTGGTAGGCCTATAAGTATTTTTCCGCGAATTTAAAAAAAAAACTTTTTTGAGTCTACATATAATACGTCCAATTGGCATACGGGAGACATTTTGACTCTACGTTTAATACGTCCAATCGGCGTAAGAGGGTTAATGTGTATACCAGTGCATCCAACATCTAATATTTATTACACAAAACTAAAAAAATTAAATTCTTGAACCACTTAATTAAACCAGTTCTCTACAACTTTAACTTTACATATAATAGTACTCTGGTACACCTTCACTGTAGTAATAACAAATCAAAATCCTTTATGAATAAATTATGTGAAAATAAAGAAACTCATAGACCTCTTTGAAATGAAAGCCCTAACCCTTTTTCTATTAGTGCATGGCAAGGTAAAGAATTATGAAGTTGGATTCGGCAAGGAGATTACACCCAATATTACTCTTTCCTGTAGTCCATATATATTTTACAAAACCAAAGATTATAAACATGACTTACTTCTTCATCCTCATCCTTTGCAATGTATGAGGTAAAACCACCATGTTCTAAGGCCCACTTGTTGGATACTCTTACAAAAAGGCTGGCATCCAAGGCACTGCTTCTTTCTGCTTGATCACAATCTCTTAACAGTGTGTAGCAGCCATGGCTCCATTGTCTAATATCTATAATCATTCCTGGACTGGAATCTGATGGGAAGATCACAGTATATAATGTATAAAAATGATATTACAATAAGTTAAGCAACTGCTAAAATGTTCTAATTTCTTTAGGCTGTCCTTTAACATTAAATTTTACCTCAACAGCACTACCCCTTTTGGCTAAGATCAATGTTGTGTTTGTACATAAATGAATCAAGAAAATAAAATTTGTTCAGTGCATTAGCCAATGAAAAGAGGGTACTGAAGTAGTGTGACAAGATAAATAGATCCACATGATGAATGAGATGAAGTATGAACAAATATCTAAAGATGAAAATGATAAGAAATACCAGTTACAGAAGATGTAACAGTTAAGAGAGGTTGGATAGCAAGCAGTAATAGAAACTTGGTAAAAATCTAAAATGTGGGTGCTGCTAGGGGCCAAAAGGATGTTGCAGCATACTTTAACCAACCACAAACCCCCAATAGGAACAGCATACTTATGTATTAGCTTAATGAGGAAAATATTGTTAAGGTGAAAGCACATGAGTGAGTGAATGTGTATGTATAAAACTAGCAAGATGTATTAAGCCACCAATTAAAAAAACATTAAAATTTACAAATGCTTAACATTGAAAAATTTAAGTTCAATAAACCTTTTACATTAAAATTTAAAGCCCATGGGGGGGGTTAGTGCCAACAGTGGACCTCATGCAGTGCACTGTAGGTATTACTTAAGGTTTTTTGCAGTGTGTCTTCAGCCCCTAGCTGCAACCACTTTCATTCCTTTTACTGTACCTCCTTTCATATTCTCTTTCTTCATCTTACTTTCCAACCTCTCTTAATACTAGATTCACAGTGCAACTGTGAGGTTTTCCTCCTGTTACACCTTTCAAACCTTTACTGTCAATTTCTATTTAGTGCTGAACAACCTCATAGGTCCCAGTACTTGGCTTTTGGCCTAAAGTCTGTATTCAACTCAACTCAACTCATAAAGATTTAAAGGAAGTGCAATCGACAAATCATTGCCTTCACTCACCTTTACTCTCCTCCTCCTCCTCATCACTATCAGGGTCAGAATCTGGTGGTGCAAGCTGATGTAATTTCAAACCTGTTAGCTGTGACAGTATGAGAAACAATGCCTCTGATTTTAGGAACTTCATACAATCTGCTACAACAGCAGGGAGTTTCTCTTGCTTTAATACCTGAGGAAAAGAAGTTGAGAACATTTATGAAAAGAATAGTTATTCTACAAGACATGAATCACTTTCAACTATTAGTACCACAATGTAATCATATGTCTTAAAAATGATCAATGATTTTACTCATTAGTACACAGTCTCTTTCTAAATACAGTTTTCAAGGTATATATAGGAATTTATCTTCTAATTACACATTGTATGAAAGAAGCAGGACAAGTTGTCTTTGCAACTGCTAGAATAAATTATAATAGATGATGACCACAATTACCATATATACTTGCGCATCATGCGACTTTTGAAAACCTAATTTTGGAGCTAATTTTAAGGGGGTCGCACCATACACGAGATATAAAATTAGCATATGTAAATATTCACATATTAGTATCGTATTTATAAAATACATGAATATACAGCTATTCCATGGATCTCTTAAAAAGTTAGGACTTCACTGTATCCAATAATGTATGTATATTACATACTATTGTATTATTAAAAATAAACAAGGCGATCAATAGTTTGGTTTGGAAATCAGCTGAGGACGATTACGATGTGAGTTTATTTCGCCATATTGAACTTGAATCAGAATGGTTTTCTTGCTTCTAGTTAGCGTAAATGAATTTCTAGATACTCTATTTATAAGGGGCAAGGTTATTTCATGCTATATGAATATGTATTGTTGTGAACAAAATTTAGTTATTTTTTTGTTGGCAGATGGTGCTGGGGGCATGTTTATTGCATAGAAAAAATCAACAGATTTCATTCGCTATTTTCACTTGATTTCATCATAATACTACGAGTTTTACATATTTATCTTTTATCAAGAGTAAAAACAGTGAAATGTGTTCTTTCATGCCCAATAGTTCTGATTAAAACATTTCTCTCAAATTTTGTGTACAGTCGAGTTTGGACGATATTATAGTCAAACCTCAATTTTCTCTTTTTGTATGTTTTGGTTTTCATAGACTTTTTTTCTACGAAATTTTGTCTTGGTTATTGTAAGTTTCCTTGGTTTTTGTACACTCAGAAACACTTGATCCGGGGCCAAGTGCATGACCGGGTCCCCGTATTGAGCGTCCAAACAAAGTACGTATCACATCTTCTTTTGTGACCCATTCTGCGTTTGTGTTTGGTGTTTTTGTGTTTTTTTTCTTATTTGAGTGCAACTGCCAAATAAGCCATCATGGGGCCAAAGAAAGTTCTGTAAAATAGGTGAGAAACTATATAGAATCTAAGAAAGAACTCATCACAAAGTGTTGGAGGAATTTGCATTCCAATCTCAGTGAGAAAATGCCTACAAGTGCTGCTGTTAGTGAATTTCAGGCCAGCAGAGGCTGGTTTGAAAAACTCAGAAAACAAATGGGCATACATGATGTGCCTAATCAAGGATTAAGGACATGTTAGCTAAATGGAATTGTGTAAATAATTTTATGGAGAATTATCATCTCAACAAAGTTGTAAGCCATGCTCCAACATGTTTAATGACAATGCTGTCTAACTTTAGACAAATTGTAAAGAAATACTGAAACAAATGTCTTTGGACAGTTTTGTTGTGTGACAGGGTTCCAGTAACTCTCAAGCTGGCCCTAGTGCCAGTAACATACGAAGAGGGGAAATAACCTCAGGTAGTGCCAGTAAAAACAAAGAGAAGTAACCCCAGATAGTCCTGATACCTTTAGTCCTTCTGGAGGGAGATTACCCTTCAAAACATAACCTCTCCTTCCTCTACCCTCCTCTCAGTCTTCCATACACTAACTAGTGTTTTCCATAAAGGTAAGAGTGATGTTAAATGTTCATTTATTCATTTCATTAGTCATCAATATTTATTTCTCATTGTTTTCTGTATGTAAAACTGTTTATCCCCTATAAAATGCATTTTAAAAATATATTTTTGGGGTCTGGAACACATTGTGTTTACATTATTCCTTATGGTAATTATTGTTTAGGAATTCATGGGAGGTTCCGGAATGGATAATGTACAAAAACAGGGGTTATACTATATACCAAAGTTTGTCGGAGTTTCATCCATGTTGCTGCTGATGCACGATAATAGTCGTTAGCAGAAGAACATTCTTTTTTCACCTTCAGCTACAACTTGCTGCTTAAATTTAGCAGTGTACATCCTTGCTGATCTTTTCTCCATAGCGAATAAGGATATAGTAATGTAACAATATATCAGTCCTATTCTACCTGTCATTTGTAACATAACTACACGTACAGTCATTTTTATTTACTAACATACGATGGTTGAAATGCAAGCAAAACTGCTGGTGTTATCCGATTTGGTTGTTCATAGCATATTTGCTGTTTCTGGACGTGTGTGTGTGTGTTTACACAACAAGTATAGCATTGACAATACTTTTAGCATTCTCTTTTACTTATTTTTTAACTTAACTAGAAGATGGGATAGATAATGAGATGGAGGAAAAGAGGTAAGCCCACTAGAAGATGGGATAAAGAGGAGGAAAAGAGATTAGCCTATTGTAATTTGGTCTAAAAAATTGAACTCGCATGATACATGACATACATGATGAAATAATTCTTTAAGGGTAATAATTTGGTGGTCGCATGATCTGCGAGATCCTGTGTTACAAGAGTATATGTATACTTGTAAATTATAGGCATGCTGTTTTTAAACTAATCTCAATTGTCAAAACTACTCCAGTACTTCATTAGAAAAATTAAATTATTATAATAAAATTAGATTTTACAAATACAGTGGTACCTCGATATACGAAATTAATCCGTTCCGAGGCGGCCTTCGTATCATGAGTTTTTTGTATCTTGAACCGCATTTTACGTGTAAGATGGCTAATCCGTTCCAAGCCCTCCAAAAACACCCCAGTAATTTTCATAATAAAGCTAAATTGAACTATAAACAATGAAATACTACAACAATTTGGACCATTCAATACCTAACTTAATACGTACTGCTAATATGTACTACATAGTACCTGTAAATAAAGTGTATTAGTGTATATGGTATACAAGAAATACTGTATGTACATACGTACGTATGTAGTAAAATGTGGAAGCTTACCTTTCGAGTGAGGCTATCTCCGAAAGTGGAGACAGAGGAGGAGGACAAACGGCAGATACGTGCAATTAACTTTACGAAACACATAACACATAAAAAAGGTCTGGAAAACATAAACTAAACTTTATGAGACACATTAACAAAACTGTAACACTTAACTTTACAAAAAACTTATACAGTGGACCCCCCGTATTCGCGTTCTCCGGATTCGCGGATTTCTCTCGGGAACAATTCCCTGCATTATTCTCGGAAAATTCGCGCATTCACGGTATTTTTCTATGAGAAATATCAACAAAATCCCTGTTTTTGTTATCAATTTCATCATAAAATGCACTTTTTGTGATAAAACTATTAAAAAACCAAGTATGAAAATTTTTAGTGGTTTTTCTTAAGTTTTAACTAACAAAATAGGCTGTTTTTAGCGTTTTTATAGGGGTTCCAAACATTCGCAGATTCTAACTATTCGTGGGGGGTCTGGTACGCATCTCCCGCGAATACGGGGGGACCACTGTAATTAATTTTTTTTTTCCTTTTTTTGATTTTTACATTTTTTTTTTACTTTTTTATACTTTAATTTCGACTTCTTCTTCACTTTCAACTTCCTGTTTTTTTGTTGTATCACTTGGTTCTTCCTTTTTGCTTACTCCTGCTAGTACTAAAGGCCTCTTTAAAAAATAATTATCCAAGGAAGATTGCTTCTGCCTGCTTTTGGCAATGTTCCTGAAACGACTTAGGCAAACGTCATCGAACTGTGCAAGCATATGACCTGTGTAAGCCTTTTCGGGGTATCTATTTTCTACGAATGATTGCACCTTATGAAAAGCAGCTAGAGCATCCTTAATTTCTGCCGTTGTCATAGTAGTCGTCCTCCTCCTCGCCGCTGCTAGAGAACTCTTCTTGAACGACTTTATGTTGCATGGCCTCCAACTCCTTCAGGTCATCCGTCTTAAGCTCCTCTTGGTGCTCCTCGAGAAAGTCATTGATGTCGTCCTCATCGACAACCAGCCCCTTGGACTTGTCGGGTGCAACGATCTCGTCAAGATCTGGCTGCGAAACAGTTTCAGGATTGTCAACTGTTCCTGAAACTGCAGCACCAGCTTCGCCCACGTCGAATCCCTCAAAGTCTCGGGCGGATACGGCATCAGGCCAGAGTTTCCTCCACGAGGAACTCAAGGTTCGCCCCCGAAACCTCCTGCCAAGCTTGATATCGTAAAAAGTTATTCTCTCTCTCTGTTATTGGCTGTTTATATATATCTAATAGTAAAATGTTTCAGATGACTTTGAAATAATAATAATACCAAATCAATGGTATATTTGATGTAGGATGATACTTTTAAGTATACATTTGGTATTTGAACTTTCAAGATAGGTAGATATAAGCATTTTTAGAGGAGAGTTCTAACTAAGTTCTAACTATTTGCGGGTTTGAGCTATTCACGGGGGTGTCTGGTACCCATCCCCAGCGAATACAGGGGGAACACTTTACAACCGAATCCGATAACAACAACATCCATTTTGCTTGTATTTCAACCATTGTACGATAGTAAACAATAACCATAGTTATGCTATAAATAATGTTATGTAGAATAGTACTACTGATATAATTTTATGTAATAACTTTACCTGCTATGAACAAAAATTCGTCAAGGTAATATACTGTTAAATTTAAATTGCAAGTTGTAGATGAAGCTGAGAAAATAATGAAATCATATGAATTCAAACACAAATGTAGATAAAACTGATAAAAAAATTATTTTAATCACCACTAATGGGTATGAAAGCGTAGAATTTACTGTTATTTTCACACAGATAAAAGATAACGTAAAGCTCGTCTCACGATGAAAATAAGTGAAAATAACGAACGGTATCACTGAATTTTTATGCAATCTGTTAACGAAAAAAATAATTTCATTCACAATGAGATGTATTAAAGTCATATTTAGACTTAAAAATGTTGTATAACGAAAAGTGATTTTGTTCCAAATAAGTAAAGTATCTAGATATTAATTCATGCTAACTAGGAGCAAGAACATTTGCTGAGAATTGAGTTAAATACAATGAAATACACTTGTATTCGCCATCAGCTGATTTTCAAACCAAAACATTGACCGCTATGTTAGTATCTTATAATAATAATAATACAATAATATGTGGATACATACAATATTATTGGATACAGCAAAGTAATCTTTAACTTAAAAAACTTCACGGAAAAGATGCATATTTATTTAGTTTTTATTTTATAATTATATGTAACGTTTCTTGTCCAATTTCTTTTTGTACTGAATTGTCGTACGATCTGACTTTTGTTTCATGTTCAATATCTTTCTGTACTGAATTATCATAAGTCAGAATGCATTGAACCTCCAAAATTAGCCATATTAATAATTACTATATTGTATATGTATTACAGAGTATACTGTAGGCTAGGCTACTGTATATGCATACGATGTATCATAGCGTACGCTAGGCTAACTCTTGTTAGTGTTATTGAATTTCTCTTTGTAATGAATTATCATAAGTCAATATGCATTGAACTGAGAGAATTTGCTATTAACCCTCTTACGCCGATTGGACGTATTATACGTCGAGATAAATTGTCTGTCGGGTGCCGATTGGACGTATCGTACATTGACATAGAAGTTTTTTTTTTAATTAGCGGAAAAATACTTATAGGCCTACAAGCCGAAAACTTTTGAATCACGCGCCTTGGGGGATGCTGGGAGTTCACGGATCAAGGTGTTGTTTTGTTTAGAAGCGTGACCCAAGTGCACATGCGCGAAATGCCTCCTTCTCGCATCAGCCAGCATCAGCGACGCGTTGTCCGTGAGCGATCTTTTGCCGCAATCGTGTTTTGCCGAACTTGTGCAAGAGTTTGAATATTTGTGTTGCTACAGGACATTCATAGAGATGTCTCAACGACGTATGGAATGCAAAAGGCGCATTTTACCCGTCGGAAGGGATCGTGTAAGACGTATTTTGGACTTGGATGCTGGTGAGGGACCCAGCACCCAAGATGACCTCGCGCCTCAACGCCGTTCTGTGCGGCCACGTGTGGATGAAAGTGCTTTAGGATCACAACGTGTGTCTCGTGTGCCTTTAGTAACCCCTAGGAAGCATCAGGGTGTCCTTAGGGGCATTCGTAGGCATTTGGGAGGCCTCCAACCAAGGGACATTGATGCATACTTAACGGAGCTTGATAGGGAGTATGTCGCAAGTCCTCATTTTGATGGCAGTTGGTCATCTAGTGATGAGGACATCAGTCCCAATGTCAGTGATGATGAATATTTGCCCCCAATGTCCGTTCGAGGCTCACATCCCGAAAGTGAGCTCGAATTTAGTGGTTTTAGTGCCTATGAGGAGGATTCTGAGGAGGGGGAGGATGAGGATATAGGGTCTCGTTTTGTCGCTGATGACAATACAGAAAGCGAGGGTTTAAGTGAGGGAGATGGGCCAGTGGGGGGGTTTCGTGTGCAGAATCGTGCCCGCGCACGGAAGGTCAGAGCGTCGCGCCAGCCAAGGTGAAGTTCGGTCGTCCGAGAGTAACGAGGGGTGGACGGAGGACCCCACCCCACCTAACATGCACCCATTCACAGCAACACCTGGGCTCACCGTACCTGTTCCGCTCACTGCTCTGGGCTTCATTCAGCTGTTCCTTACGTGGGAATTGCTGGAGTACCTGGTAGCAGAGACGGTGGACTACACTCGGTACTGCCGTGATGAACTCCGCACGACATTGTCGTATCGCTGGCGGGGCTGCAACCTCACCGATATGGCACATTTTGTGGGGCTCCACATTTATTTTGGATTGATGCCTGCTGCCAAAGTCAGGCAATATTGGAGACAGAATTTTTTTTAAGTACGCCCAATGTGACTGGCGTTATGCCCCGTGATACTTTGCTGGCGTTGGACAGATATTTCAACGTCTTCAACCAAAGGGCCATACCCCGGAATAACTCCGATCGCCTCATCTTAGTCCGCCCAGTGTTGGAATACATTCGTGATCAGTGCAAAACTCTTGTGGTTCCTGGAAAGAACCTTTCTTTGGATGAGGGGATGATGCCCTACAAAGGACGTCTAAGCATTAAAGTGAATAACCCCAAGAAGCTGAAGAAATATGGAGTGAAATTTTTTTTATTACAAAGTCCAACACTGGATACATTGTGGACTTCTTAGTGTATTCCAGGGTCTTCTCCACGATGCATGAGACTGTTTTCAGGCTTGTGGATTGTTTCCGTAACCAGGGATACCACCTGTTTATGGATAAATATTATAACTCGGTATCCCTGGCCCAGGAACTGTATGAAGCAGGTATTAACGTCAGTGGTACCCTTCGGTTGCTGCGCGGGGCCCTGAATGTCCTCAAGAGGTTCGCTAGCCATCCGCAACATCTGGCAAGAGGAGAGACAGTGGCAGCGGTAGGGAGCTGTCTTCGTCATCTGTTGGAAGGGGGTCCGACTTGTCCCCATGAGTACGACGAGTCATGAACCCATCCAAGAGGAGGTTGTACAGTGGAAGAAGACACGTCGACAGGGCCGAGTTGTGTATGAGGAGTTTCGTGCTGAGCAGCCTACCATCATTGGGCACTACGATAGGCACATGGGAGGAGCTGATCTCTGATCAACTAATCCAGTACTATCCCTTCGCCAGGAGAACCAGGAGGTGGACCCATAAGCTCCTCAAATACATCCTTCAGTTGGCCCTCCAAAATGCCTACATACTGTACTGTGGGTACTACAGTCACGGTCTCTGGAGGATGACCCACTTACAGTTCCTCGAGACAGCCGGGAATGCCCCCATCCACTTTAATCCTGATGAGTGGCCTTCCATGACTGCTCCCCTGCCCCGAGCTACAGATCTGCCCCTAGAGGAAAGGGCAGATCTTAGGAGGGCCAACTTCGGTCGTCCTGCTGCTGCCGCTGTCGCCGCCCCTGCTGCCGACGCCGTCCGCATCGCTTCTCGTCGGATAGTGGACCCTGTGTGTAGGCTGCAGCCAGGGGATCACACACTGGAGCTCCTAGAAGGGCGCAGGCAGAAACGGTGCCGGGTGTGCCATATGAATGACAGAAGGAGAGACACCCGGTTTTTCTGTCGCACCTGCAAAATAGCTCTTTGCAGGTTCGGGGAGTGTGACCGCAAGTACCACAATGCGGTCTTCTATTGGCGTGTGCCTGATCAACCGACAGTGGAGGGCGCACGGGACTGCGTGTCCCATCAGCAGTAAGGGCGCGCGTCTCCCTCCTCCACCTGTACCTCGTCATGTCTAGAGGAAAAAAATGCAAGACTCTTCAATGGAGGAGGGAGAAAACAAGAATAGTACGAAGAGTCAGAATTACGAGTGAGTATTCTGCAATTATTTTATATTTATTTTTATATTCATTACAAGTTTTTATATATCCGTATCTATTGATGCATATCTTATTTCATTTTATGCAAAAAGAAAAGTTTCACCTGCATTCCTTTTATTTATGTATTCGTACCAGAATTGAAAAATAAAAAAAGTAAATAAATAAATAAATAAATAAATAAATAAATAAATAAATATATATATATATATATATATATATATATATATATATATATATATATATATATATATATATATATATATATATTGGTATTTTTGGGTAAGCAAAATACATAAAAGTCTAGTAATATTCAGTCATTTATCTTCATTTTGAAACAAATTCGAAGTCTCTAGCATAATATTTAGAATTATGGTGAATTTTTGAAAAAAAACTTTTTCCTTCCCTCTGCGCGCCGATTCTCCGCCGCAAATCTCCGAAATGCGTACGTCGCATTCTCCTAATATTTGCTCCCCTTCATATTAGGCTTTTCATAGAGTTCTATATATGAAAATGTGCGCAATTTTATGTAGAATACAACAAAAAAATATTTGAAGGTTGTAGCTTTTTTCATTTTCGAAATAATTGCATATAAATCACGATAAATAGAAGAAAAACTACGTTTGCTCAACTTTGACTCAACCAAAATGGTCAAAAAATGCAATTGTAAGCAAAAACTCTTACATTCTAGTAATATTCAGTCATTTATCTTCATTTTAAAACAAATTCGAAGTCTCTAGCACAATATTTAGATTTATGGTGAATTTTTGAAAAAACTTTTTTCCTTCCCTCCGAGCGCCGATTCTCCGCTGCAAATCTCCGAAATGCGTACGTCGCATTCTCCTAATATTTGCTCCCTTTCATATTAGGTGTTTCATAGAGTTTTATTTATAAAAATGTGCACAATTTCATGTAGAATACAAAAAATAATTGAAGGTTGTAGCTTTTCTCATTTTCGAAATATTTGCTTATAAAAAAATATATAAAAATTTCAACATTCGGTCAACTTTAACTCGTCCAAAATGGTAAAAAACTGCAATTGTAAGCTAAAATTCTTACAGTATAGTAATATTCAATCATTTGTCTTCATTTTGAAACAAATTGGAAGTCTCTAGAACCATATTTAGATTTATGGTGAATTTTTGAAAACTGGCTTTTTTTTACGTCCACGCGTTACGAATTCATGCATCATTTTGTGACAATATTTTCTGTGTTGCTTTGATCGTTTTACAATGTGTTATATACCAAAATGATCGCAATTTAGTGTGCAATACATAGAAAAAAATAACTTGTTAGCTTTAACCGTTTTGCTCACAGCACGATTTGAATACAATTATATATGAAATTTTGTTTTTACGCTATCATATATCGCATTATTTATATATGATAATTATATTTTTTTTCATTTCTGATGGTTGCATACTAAACTTCAGGCAATGACAAAAAAAGGAGCCAAAAATGAACTCTAATCTTGAAAACTAAGCTCGCTGTGACTTTTTGAAAAAAATATTTTTTCCGCTTCCACGCTCACTCTGAGACCCCCCCGGCATACGGGAGACAATTTTTATTATACCCCTTCGGCGTAAGAGGGTTAATAACTACTATACTGAATATGCATAGAGTAGCTATACTGTGTAGTGTAGGCTAGGTATATATGTGAAGATGATACTGATTACCCTAGTGTATACTAGGCTATATTCGAGATATGATTTTTTAAAAAAATGATGGGTTTTTGGAACCTAACCCCATCATAAGTATGTGAATACCTGTATTGCGCCTAAAGGCGACAGAAGTTGCGACTGCTCAAACATCATGCGCCTTTGCATCGATGGAAGGAAATACATTTTCCTGGAGTTGAGAGTGCACCTGGACCATCAAACTCCTCAAGAAAAAGGAAGTGGTTACTTTAGCGAGAAAATCAAATTTCTTTTCAGATTTAACATCTAGACTAGCAATGGTGTTGGGTTTGGAATCATGGGAGCCTGAAATAGGATTCACTGGTAAAGAAGTAGGAAGGCTAACGATAGGGGAAGTGATAGGAGGTGGAGCAGGGGTAAGTAATTCCTCAACTACTATATGAGAACTCTTTACAGAAGCTCTACTTTTGGCTCTGAGAAATGCCTTTTTATTCCTATCTCTAGACAGTTTATCTAAATGAGATTTTAATGCTTTCCATTCAGAATCATCCCAGTCTATACACTCTGAACATGTTACAGGCGGCCCTCGGTTAGCGGCAGGGGTTCCGTTCCTGGCCACCGACGCCAAGCGATTTTAAAGCCTACGGCCGCCGCACACCTTCTTTCGAAACTCTAGACCAGTCAAAGGCGCCGTAATCCCACAACGGCTCAATAAGTAAAATTATATTTATGCAGTATAGTAATATAGAATTTACTGTACAGTACATGTGGGTGTCTAGAGTATGTAAAGATATAATAAAGTTTATACAGTGTACAGGTATCTGTAGTGTTCAGGTTACGATCATTAGTCTTGATAGTTCGATTTTATGAGAGATCAAATTACAATGGCCTAACTTTATCCATCTTCTAGTTACATAAGTTCAATAACAGCAAAAGAGAATGGTGAAAGTATGGTTTTAACGTTATACTCGTTGCGTGAACGTGTACAACCATGAACAACCGAACGAGAAACGACTTTTTTTTTCTAAGTACAACCGAACTGGATAACATCTGTTTGGCTTGTATTTCGATCATCGTACTACAGTGCAACATTACCGTATTTGTTATAAATGGCGTTATGTATAGAATAGAACTGAGATATCTTAATGTAATAACTTTATTCGCTATAGATCAGGGATCAATATAGATTAAAGATCAATCGGGAAATATACCGTTAAATTTAAACCTAATTATGACTGAAGCTGAGAAAACTGTTCAAGCTGCTAATGACTATTATCGTACATCGGCAACAAGGATAAAACTGCAGTAAACGTCTGCCATCACACACAACCATAGATAAAATTGGAATAAAATAATTTTAATCAAAACTACTGTGCTTGAAAGAACATATTTTACTGTTGGTTTCACGCCGATATAAGATAAATAACGTAAAGTTCGTATTACGATGATATAAAGGATTACGTATTGCGAACGGAATCACGTAATTTGTTACGCAATAAACATGCCGCCAACGTAATCTGTTAACGAAAAAAATAGTAGTTCACATTCACAACGATACATATTCAATAAATATTTCCACCTAAAAACACGCTGTATAAGGAAAAATAACTTTGTCTTACATAAGTCAAGTATCTAGATATTCGTTTATGCTAACTAGAAGCAAGAGCATTCGCTCAGAATTGCGTTATGGTGAAACAGACTCGTATTCATCAGCTGATTTCAAACCACAACATTGGCCGCTCCGCGGAATACGGGCTTAAGTTTGCCGTAGTATTTTAAAATACAATAATATGAGAATACATACAATATTCTTGGATACAGTGAAATAATGTATAACTTTTTAAAGGATTTATGGAAAAGATGCATAATTAATAAAATAACACAATGCATTTTTCGGAACTGGCGGACAAGAACGAACATGAAAAACCATCCCCTGACAACGTGGAGCGTAGTTACAAAGGCTGCCTTAATTTGTATCTTATTTCTGTACAAAAATGAAAATACCTTTACGCAATATATTTTCATACACATTTTAAACATAAAAGCATAAACATTTGAAAAATCGACACATCGATCGCTAAATTTGCACTCTCTCTCTCTCTCTCTCTCTCTCTCTCTCTCTCTCTCTCTCTCTCTCTCTCTCTCTCTCTCTCTCTCTCTCTCTCTCTCTCTTTAACTCGATATTTTTGGAAGAGCGGCAGACGGCGCCAAAAAAAGTGCAAATTAGCGATCGATGTGTCGATTTTATAAATGTTTATGCTTTTATGTTTAAAATGTGTATGAAAATGTATTACGAATATGGTATTTTTATTTCTGTGCAGAAATTTGATAAAAAGGCAGCTTTTGAAACTCCCCTTCAAGTTATCGACTACGATGTGTTTTTCAAGTTCGTTCTTGTATGCCGCCGCGGCATACAAGAACGAACTTGAAAAACACATCGTAGTCGATAACTTGAAGGGGAGTTTCAAAAGCTGCCTTTTTATCAAATTTCTGCACAGAAATAAAAATGCCTTTCACGCAATACATTTTCACACACATTTTAAACATAAAAGCATAAACATTTATAAAATCGGCACATCGATCGCTAATTTGCACTTTTTTTAAATCGATATTTTCGGAAGAGCGGCAGGCGGCGGCTTACAAGAAAGAACATGAAAAAACATCGTATTTGGTATCGTGAAGGGCAGTTTCAAAAGCTGCCTTTGTATCATATTTCTGTACAGAAATAAAAATGCCTTTCACGTAATACATTTTCACACACATTTTAAACAAAAGCATGAACAATTATGAATCGACACATCCATAGCTAAATTTGCACTTATGTAACTCGATATTTTCGGCATAGAACAGCGTCAGAGGCATATATTTTACCCTAATACCTACGTAATAACTCTCCATAAAATTTGTTAATATAATTTGCATAACCTTTATGGTCTGAACGGCATTTCTACATATGTATGAACTCGTTAGACAACGGCGCTAGCGGCGCTGTTAACTGAAATTTGTGCCGTAAAGATACCTTTAAAATGCCTTATTTTTTTAATGAATATTTTTGACGACCGCCGTAAAACCGATTCGCCGTTGAGTGATTGCGCCGTTAACCGCGGGCCGCCTGTAATTCCTTATAACAATACATTTAAATCATTTGGTGTGCGAATCATATGAGAACTTAGTTAATCTAGTTCTACATCCTTCTGAGTAATATCTAATGCTCAAAGAGCTTGTATCTGACATAACTGACCTTGCCAATTATGTAAACAACCATAAAATAATCTAGTACATCACCAAAGGTACTGAAAATGCCCAAACAATGATGAATGCTGACTGCAAAAACCATCGATGTTAGTCGAAAGCCAGCAGAAAACAAATTTGTTCTCTGCTGTTTTGTACCCATTGCTCCCAAAAGTGGGTGGATCCCATCCACCTGCACTAGCAATGGAGGCACTACCACAAAATTTGGAATATTTTGACTGCTGTGGTAGGAAGCTTTCCACTACAAGTAATTACTTGGTAAGTTATGTGTAAAAAATTCAATTTGTTCCCAGTTTGTCAATGAAGCGGATTATTATTTCCCAACCCCGTGGGAGGAAAAAGCACTTTTTAAAAATAACCTGTCATAAGGGGGCAGAAGATGAACAATCTATATATAAATAACTCTATATAATATGATATCAATAACACTGCATTTCTATTTACGGAGTGCAATCAAATCTATTGCAGTATAACAACAATCTACTAAGAAAGCATTCACCTTCATTTCTTTACCTTACAAGACTGTTTATTAGCTGGCCCTGTTCCAATCCACTTCATGCTACTTTGCATGGCTTTCATTAAATCCTCATACTTTTCCTCACATATAAAACTCTCAAGCTCAATTTCCGAGTCACTTTGAAACTTTTTCCGGATTTGCCTTTGCGTATCTGCATCCAAGTATGTTGGGTTTATCCACGCATAAAGCTCTTCTTCCTGAAATATACAGGGAATCTGGTCATAATTTGTATTCCCAACTAAAGCACTTACAATGTATGCATGGAAATTATCTCAAACTTTAAAATCACTAAAATTACAGGAAAAACTATTTATACAGCATTTACAATACACTAACAACTACATATAAGACATGACTGAATCCATAAAAGAAAAAACAATATCCATTTCTACCATGACATGTTAAGACTTTTTACTTGATTATTTGTGACTCTTGCCATTAAATCTTTGGGTCCTGTGTGGCAATGGATTTTGTGTATAGTATTTGATATTTTGTTATAATAACTTTTCTTGTCACTTTTTACTATTATGAGAAATCCTTAATACAGTAATACCTCGACATATGAGCGCTCAAACATATGAGCATTCCGAGATACGAGCCAGCCTCTGAGCAAAATTTTGCATTGAGATACGACCACACTTACAGATACTAATGCTAGATGGCCGAGCGCTTGGGAGCACTCTAAGCCCGCTTCACTTGTTCAGTTCATGTGGTCATCAACTTCTGTACACATCTAAGCATCTCCCATGTTGAGTTTGCATTATTTATGTGATTTTAACTGTATTTATGAACATTCTTTGTAATAAGTGATAGGTCCTAAGAAAGCAAGTGGTAAAGTTGGCAGTGAGAAAAAAAAAAAACGCATGATGACGCTGGAGATGAAGCATGAAATTTTCAAGAAACATGAGTGTGGTGTCCATGTGTGTGAGTTGGCACATGATTACAAGCGAAGTATACATCGACGATATGTACAATCCTCAAACAGGAGTATGCTATCAAAAGCACAAAGGCTTCCAAAGACAAATATTAATAACGAGATGGAGAGGCTTCTGTTGTTGTGGATTAAGGAGAAGCAGCTGGCAGGAGATAGCATTACTGAGACCATCATCTGTGAGAAGGCCTGCGCATTCTATGAAGATTTGAAACAAAGGGAAGCAGCTGAGGGTTGGGAGACATCAGCATCAGCTAGAGAGACATTTAAAGCTAGTCGTGGATGGTTGGATAATTTTCAAAAGCGAACAGGGATCCACTCAGCTGTGAGGCATGGGGAAGCTGCAAGCTCAGATGTGAAAGCCGCAGAGGAGCGTGTTGAACGTTTTGCTGCACTTTTTGCTGCGGAGGGTTACATCCCCCAACAACTCTTCAACTGTGATGACACGGGCCTTTTTTGGAAAGAGATGCCCCGAGGACATTCATCATGGCTGAAGAGAATAAACTGCTGGGCCATAAACCCATGAAGGAGAGATTTTTTAGTTTTTAGAGGGCTGGAATGGATTAAATTTTTGTCAGTTATTTTATTGGAATGGATTACATTTTTGTCAGTTATTTTATATGGGAAAAATTGAATTGAGATATTAGCAAATTGACTCATGAGCTCGGTCCAGGAATGAATTATACTCGTATCTCAAGGCATTACTGTTATTATAATACAACCAATCTGTATGCGACAATTGAATATTCAAGGACACATCTTACTGCTATACAATGCAATCATTTGCCTGTTATAGATTCAGCCCCTAAAAATATCTCTTAAGATATTTTCTCTTGGATTTGATAATATAATTTTAACTAGAGAACTATCACTGCTTTCTCGCAAAGCACAGGAGAATGTTACTTTCTATATCTAATAATCATCACACTCCCTAAAAACCAACTGGTTTTTTGAATCTGCATGATATAATAAATACAGTGATATGTGAATGCTTCTAACACTAAACTTACTTCCAAGTGCACAGGTGATAAGAACTGCCTGGGAGGTTCAATATGTTTTGGGTCCCATTTTACACTGGGACCATGGAACCAACCATTGATGGAAAGGCGAACTTTGTTTCTGGACAACACTTCTCTAACCTGAAAAATATGATGTCTATTATTATACTGAACCTTTATACATCTCATATAAGCATCAATGTTTTTTGATACTTCAAACCTATCTTGTCAAAAATAAGATAATACTGTCAAAAGCACAAACTCAAAGTTTTAATTAATTTGTATTTTTCATAGCTAACAAACCCAAGGTCTTAACATTAGGATAAATCTTCTAGCGCCAGCTGGATACCAGTTAAAAACAATAAAAAATTGTAAATGCATGGAATCTGTGGCTTCTGGCATCCGATATGTAGCTGAGGTGGAAGTGCGTCAAGAGACCATGCTTGAACCTAGTGATACATTTAGTCTTTCTTCTGACCCAGGACAAGGCATAAGAGGGGTGGCTAGAGGTGGGCAGTAAATGTTAAGACCCCAGGTTTGTTATCTATGAAAAATGCAAATTAATTAAAAATTTGTCATTTGTTCATATGTGGAACAAACCTTTGTCTTAAGATTAGGATAGACTCACACTTGGAGGGAGGTATGAGAATCCAATTGATTGGAGGTTAGGCACACCTCATCATTCTTAGAAACGATGATTCTAAAGAAGAGGACCTATGCCTGAGATGTTAGATATGTATGTGGATATCTAACACTCAGTCCACTGGGTTTAAATACAATGTGGCATGTTAAATACAATGTGACATGTCCAGATTCACTGCATATGTGGAAGTCAAAGAGAACTATATCTTTTCAAGCAACAAACCACGTTAGCCACATTACACGGGTTTGTCACCACTCCTCACTCCCCTTGCTGACCGAACTTGAAGCTACTGAGAAGCAGAATTGTATGTTGTATGGAATATAAAAAGTGCTGTAACAGTATGACTGCAACACTCACCTGCATCAAGCCAGTTCCAGCATATGACGTCTATTATCAGTTGAATCATCTGAGTAACAGGTGCATACCTGTAAGTTAATTTTTCTGGTATGTAACAGAGTAGTACCTTCTTAATTAACCTGAAACTCAGGACAGCCTTTTGGGCCTCCCAAGAGTTTCCTGTTTTGATTTTGAGATTACCAGTGGTATTGTTTGCCAACACCACCACAACATTTGCATTATCACAAGAGGGTTTTTTCCCCCCTCCCAATTCAGTTAACAAGCATATGCTTGAGTGTATTTAATTTGCACTCAATGGTTCTAAAGCAAACACATCCCAACATGGAATGCACTACCAGGAAACTCGATATAAGGAGTCGAGTGAGGGTCAGAGTACTGCCTTTTCTCTGAGATTCTATTTGTCTTACTATTGTTTCTCCTTTATCAAGAATTACCTACTAATTCGAATCTCTGCCCCGGCCATCACCGACTTTGGTCTCTGGTTGGCTCGGAATTCTCACCATTTGCTGTTGTGAGAATTTTCAGACAGAGATATGTCTTGGACTCATTACCATTTTTCAGTTCACCCCACGCCATAACAAAAGTCTGTAGTCTTCTGTTCCATCGCACCTGCCCCATTGGCCGCTGCGATGACACAGAAAGATTTTCTTCAGACAATTTGATTTTTGTCTTATATACATTTTCTAATTTGTAAGGTCTTCAATTATTCTTTGTTCATCCTGAATTGAAAATGAATAACAGAAGACTTCGCCTGTTCCCCACCTGACTAGCTCTGCTTCCAAAGTAAATACAAAATTCCTCCCTGATCCAATCCACAAGAAGCGGTTCTTCAGGCAGTACAATCCGTGTTTTGACGACTAAAAGACTCTCCATGTTCATTGCAAAAACAAAAACTGCTGACTTTCTTGCTGAGCAGCAATGAATTAGCAAAATAACTTTTTCAGTCCTTTGTGAAATACCAGGAATTAGAACTGTCTTCACAGGTTGGCGTCATCGATGGGACTTTTCCTATGATCAGAAGCGTGAGAGTTCACTTATCTCCGATTCAACTGTGAAGACGTAGGTCCATGTTCACCTTAGTCATTCACTAAGTAGCATTGTTTCTCCTTAGTTGGGATTCAACTATTGATGAGAAACTTCTCTGTCTTGCCATCACAGGGAACTCAGTCTCTTGAGGGCTATTGACTCTCATCTAGTGTATACACACCTTGCGGGAATCATCAGATAGAATTTTGTTTTCAAGTCCTCATCTTGTCTCTCACATCGTTGGTGAAGATAGACAATTTGCATGGTTTGTTCTCAACACCACCCTTCAAAAGGCGGGTGTCATGTCGCGACTCCGTCTAAGAGTCAGATGCGCAATCATTTGGCATCAGTTGACAAGTCCAAAACCTTCATGATCTGTGCTTTGCACTTTGTATTGGTTGATACCGATCAATCATTACTTTGTCCTATTAGTGTGTTGATGTACCTAAGAAGGATCAACACCCTTCACTGAGTGTCAATACCTTTATCCACTGCTGACTTCCAATGCAGAAGTGTCTAACGAAACGTCTTCCTCCGAGTCCTATGAGATCGCGAGGAACTCCTCTGCAATTGGATACCTCCACTGCATGCTCTCTCAGAGAGTGAGCAGTGCCAATGGTTTGGTAGTCATCACCACTGAAGAATATGTCCAACCGGAAGATATATGCAGTCTCATTAGGACCACATTTATATCTTTCTTCTTTCATACTGCCCACAGGCCCTTGGAACCTTTTTTCCTTAGAACGGTGGTGGATGCTCACAAGTTGTGTTTGATTACCCGGCTCCTTCAAGAAGAAAAGTGGCATCTTGCCTATGGTGTGCAGTTCTAGAGGTAAGGTTGCATGAGTGACTGGCCTTTCCACCTTCCCCTCCTCATCCTTCGACTCTTCTTCCTTCAGGTTGAGGATAGGACTAAAACTTACACTTGCTGGTCAGATGTTTGATGTGGTAAGCCTTCACATCGAGTTTCTTTTCTATTTTTCTTGTCAGCAATCCCTCTCCTTCCTCTAGCAAGGGAAGGAAGGAGACTGGCAAAAGTGCAAACTCTTCTCAGATCTTTGCATTAAGGCCTCTGACTTTAATACTCTTCCCAGCCCTTTTTTTGGATGAGTCATGATTTCTCACTCATTTAGAAAGGCCCAGAAGTCTGACTCTTGATCATGCAGCTCTTATACTCCAATCAAGTTTCCAGAGGCATGGCACTCCTCCTCGCTCTTACGACCATTAGGAGTAGCCAAGGTGTGCTGAACTCCAGTCAGTTCTAGAAGCTCACTCAGATCCCTCCCACCAATCAGTGATTCTTCCTAATGAAAAGGAACGAGTGTTTCTATATAACGTAGAAACAAATACAGTGGTACCTCGACATACGAAAGGCTCAACTTATGAAAAACTCGAGCTACGAGAGCAAATACGAAAAATTTTACAGCTCTACATACAAAAATTGCTCGAGTTACGAAAGGTTGTTGCTGTAAAGTCCCGAGATTCGCCCGGACCACCGAGAACAATTTTAAAACTCCCGCGCCGCCAACTGAGTAAACTTGCCACCATCCTCCCGCTCTCCCATTGGTTCCTGATGCTAGTCACCCCATAAGATACTGCTTTCCTATTGGTCAGCATCTACCCCTTGTGCTTTAAGTATTCTATTGGTAAAAGGATGCTGTAAATTGAAAAACTTATTCATGCAATACATTTAATAAAAAAAAAAAACATTAGGTAAAGATAGAATAAAGAATAGAAATGAATGGTTATTATACTGTTTGGTAGTTTCAGTAGTTGAAGAGAGATAATGAAAATTTATGGCTTACTGTGTACTAGGAAAAATGATATTGTTAAGATACAATAAAGTTTTGTACATACTTACCTGGCAGATATATACTTAGCTACAGACTCGGTCGTCCCGACAGAATTTCAAAACTCGCGGCACACGCGACAGGTAGGTCAGGTGATCCACCGTTCCCGCCGCTGGGTGGCGGGATCCGGAACCATTCCCGTTTTCTAAACCAGATTTTCTCTTCCACCTGTCTCCCGAGGGTAGGTTGGGTGGGCCATTAATCGTATATATCTGCCAGGTAAGTATGTACAAAACTTTATTGTATATTAACAATATCATTTTTGTACATGCAACTTACCCAGCAGATATATACTTAGCTGATTGGCACCCTTGGTGGAGGGCAAGAGACAGCTAAATACAGTAAAAAATAATAAATAAATAAAATAAATACATAAATAAAATAAAATAAATAAACATAAAATAAAATAAAAAAAAAAAAAATAAAAAAGGGAAAAAACAACATATGTTCTCGGATATAATAAGCCATGGTTCTTACCTGATTGGGCAGAAGACTTCATGATTACTGTCTATGAGTCTGCATGCCTCAAGAGCTTCAGCGAGGTAGGGACCTATGACTGAACAACTCTTCTGGATCATGTCAATGGGGGCTAGCCCGCTTATGTAACAGAGCCTACTCTGGATCGTACCAATGGGGCTGACCCACTTACATGGTAGAGCCTTTACCTTCGTCATATCAATGGGGATTAGCCCTCTTACATGACAGAGTTTTAGGTTTCTCTACGTAAAACACAAGGAGCACTGAAGCCAATCCTGATCACCTGACCATATTAGTAATGTTAAACTCTAAGAATTGCAAGAGGGTCCCCTATTCCCTCTTTCAATCGACCAATAAAAACAACCACCAATAACATATAGATAAATTAACACTACGCTAAGTTAAGAAAGATTAACCTCAGCTCCTTCTCCCAGCACTGAATCCGCGGAAACGTAAGCTCCCAGAGAGAAGCACTTTTCATATGTAATTTTCACATCCCTTAAATAATTAGAGGCGAAAACAGAGTTACATCTCCAATATGTTGAATCTATAAGAGCCTGGAGAGAACAAGTTTTGTGAAACGCCATTGACGTCGCTATGGCTCTCACTTCGTGTGCTCTTACTCTGAGTAGCTTGAGGTGCTCTTCACTGCATGCAAGATGGGCCTCCTTTATCACATCCTTAATGAAGAACGTCAGGGTGTTCTTCGAAATAGGTCTCTTAGGATCCTTTACAGAGCACCAGAGACTTTCTTCTGTACCTCCTAATAAAGCTTTTTGTTTCAGGTAGAACTTGAGGGCTCTGACAGGACACAAAGTCCTCTCCAGTTCTTTTCCCGCTAAAGAAGAAAGTCCTCTTACCTCGAAGCTTCTAGGCCATGGTTTTGAAGGATTTTCATTTTTAGCTAAAAAGAGTGGCTTGAAGGAGCAAAACGCTGAATCCTTTCTAAAACCTACTCTTCCTTCCAAAGCTTGTAGCTCACTAACTCTCTTAGCCGTTGCTAGTGAGAAGAGGAATGAAGACTTTCTAGTTAAGTCTTTAAATGAAGCTGTATGTGAAGGTACAAACTTATCTGACATGAGGAACTTAAGGACTACATCCAAGTTCCAGCTAAGCCTTCTAATTCTCTGTTCTTTCGTGGTTTCAAAAGACCTTATAAGGTCATGAAGATCTTTATTATTAGTTAGATCTAGGCCTCTATGCCTGAAAACAGCGGCCAGCATGCTTCAGTAACCTTTCACTGTTGACACTGCCAGGTTACAATTCTTCTTTAAATAAAGAAGAAAATCAGCGATGTTAGTTACAGAGGTACTGGAAGAGGATATTTTCTTAGTCTTGCACCATCTTCTAAACACCTCCCACTTCGACTGATACACTTTAGAGGTGGAATATCTTCTGGCTCTTGCGATAGCCTTAGCAACCTCGTGCGAAAAGCCCCTCGCTCTGACGAGTCCTTCGATAGTCTGAAGGCAGTCAGGCTTAGAGCGGGGAGGTTCTTGTAAAATCTGTCGAAGTGGGGCTGTTTGAGAAGATCGCTCCTTAGTGGAAGCGATCTGGGAAAATCCACCATCCACTCCAGTACCTCTGTGAACCAATCTAGTGCTGGCCAAAAGGGAGCGATCAGAGTCATCCTTGTTCTCTCTGAGCAGGCGAACTTCCTTAACACTTCCCCTACTATCTTGAAAGGGGGGAAGGCATACGCGTCTAAACCTGCCCAGTCTAGCAGAAAACCGTCTATGGCTACTGCTTTCCGATCCGAGATCGGGGAGCAATAATTTTCTAGCCTGTTGTTCTTGTTGGTAGCGAACAGGTCTACATTCGGTCTTCCCCACAACCGCCAAAGTTGTTGGCAGACTTGAGGATTGAGTGTCCACTCCATGGGTAGGACTTGGTCTTTTCTGCTCAAAAGATCCGCACGGACGTTTCTCTCTCCCTGAACAAACCTTGTGAGGAGAGAGATCTTCCTTTCTTGAGCCCAGATCAGCAGATCCTTCGCTGACTCGTACAGGGAGAAGGAATGCGTCCCCCCCGTTTCTTTATATATGCTAGGGCTGTTGTATTGTCCGAGTGAATTTGAATCACCAAACCTGATACCTGCTTCTCGAAATGAACGAGAGCCAGATGAATGGCTGTCAATTCTTTCTTGTTTATGTGCCAGGACACCTGTTTTTCCTTCCAGGTGCCTGACACCTCTCTCGAACCTAGTGTTGCTCCCCATCCCGAATCTGACGCGTCTGCAAATAACGCTAGGAGAGGGCTCTTTAAGTGAAGGGAGATCCCTTTGCTTAGTTTCTGTGGATCTAACCACCAGCGGGATTCTCCTTTATCTTCTCCGATATTGGAAAGGAGTCTCCTAGTTCTTGTGACTTCCAATCCCATCTCTCCTTCAGGTAAAATTGAAGGGGTCTGAGGTGTAGTCTTCCTAAAGAAACTAACTGTTCTATCGAGGAGAGGGTCCCCAGTAGACTCATCCACTCCCTCGCGGAACAATGTTCTTTCTTTAGAAAGACTGCCACCTTTTCCAAGCAGCGTTCTCTCCTTTCCTGAGAAGGAGATGCTAGAAAATCCCGAGAATCCATCTGAATCCCCGGATAGACAATGCTTTGCTGGGGAGTCATCATGGACTTCTCGGGATTGACTAAAAGTCCCAGAGACTTTGTCAAGTTTAGGGTCAAAGAAAGGTCCTCCAGACATTGCTCCTTCGATTGGGCCCTTATCAGCCAATCATCCAAATACAGTGAGATCCTGATGCCTTCCAGATGCAGCCAATGAGCTACCTTCTTCATGATGTCCGTGAAGACCTGAGGGGCTGTCGAAAGTCCGAAGCACATCGCTCTGAATTGAAACACTTCTCCCTGAAACATGAATCTCAGGTATTTCTGCGATGCTGGATGAATTGGTACATGGAAATATGCATCCTGAAGGTCCAGGGACACCATCCAGTCCCCTGGACGAAGAGCAGACAGAACAGAGGAAGACGTCTCCATCGAGAATTTCTTCTTGATTACAAAGAAATTCAGAGCGCTGACGTCTAGAACCAGCCTCCAGCCCCCCTGAGGCTTTTGGTACCAGGAACAACCGATTGTAAAATCCTGGAGACTGGAGATCTTGTACCAGTTCTATGGCCTCTTTCAAAATCATCTGTTCTACTGCCTGCCGAATTGCTAGCCTTCGGACCGGATCTGAGTATCTTGCAGTCAACTCCCTTCGAGTTGTAGTCAAGGGAGGATTTTCCCTGAAGGGGATTAAATATCCTTTTCTTAGGATAGAGAGGGACCAAGAGTCCGCTCCTTTCTGCGCCCAGACTTTGGCAAAATGGAGTAGTCTGGCGCCTACTTTTGTCTGGAGGACTATCTGTTCATCTAGACTTCCCGAAGGACCTTCTAGATGATCTACTTCTTCACTCTGGTCTGCAACCTCTAAGAGGGGCTCTAGAAGAGGAGGCTCCTCGAAAGGGCTGCATAAAAGGGGGTATCTCTTTCTTCTCAATCGGTACCGCAGGCCTAAACTTTTTAGCTGAATGCGTGAGGAGATCTTGGGTAGCCTTCTCTGTTAAGGATCTCGAAACCTCCTTAACCGTATCCTGTGGGAATAGGTGTGCAGAAAGAGGCGCGAATAACAGGGAGGATCTCTGCAAAGGAGATACCACTTTCGTGAGGAAGGCACTAAAAACAGATCTCTTCTTCAGTACCCCTGTACCAAATAGCGAGGCCACCTCCACTGAGCCGTCCATAACAGCTCTATCTAGGCAGGCCAACACACTAGAGAGCTCTTCCATAGAAACGAAATCCGTGTCCTGGGCTCTCTTCGCTAAAGCCCCTAAAGCCCAGTCCATGAAGTTAAAAACTTCTAAAGTCGTAAAAAGGCCCTTGAGGAGATGGTCAAGCTCACACATCCCCCAAGTTGCTTTTGCAGAAAGTAGAGACCGTCTCCTGGAGGAGTCTACTAATGAAGCAAAATCAGAGTCTGCCGAAGACGGGAGACCCAATCCCATGGGCTCTTTGGTCTCATACCACCTTCCAGGCTTCCCTGTTAATTTGGAAGGAGGGCAGGAAAAAACTGTCTTACCAGCTTCCCTTCTGGATTGAAACCATTCTCCAAAATGTTTTATAGCCTTTTTCATACATAAAGCAGGGCGCATCTTTACAAAAGATGAGGACTTATGGGCTCTGGTGCTGGACATAAGCGAACCCGGTGAGGGGGGCTCAGCAGGATGAAGGGAGTCTCCGAACTCCTTGAGGAGCAGTAATGAGAGCTTCTTGTAGTCCGAGACTGCTACATCCACAGGTCTATCTTCATCAGAAATATCCTCCAAGGCTGAGGGAGAGCGTTTGGAAGGGATAGGGCTCTTAACAGGAGAAGTACTCCTTTCCCGACAAGGAGGGCGTTTGTCTCGAGACAAATTCTTGTTAGAAGTCGAAGGAGGTGAAGAATTCCTAAGAGAAGAGGATCTATGAAGATCCTGTAATTCGAAAGGCTCCTTGCGCCTGACTGACTCTTGGCGCCCTGACTGACTCCTGGCGCCTGACTGGCTCCTGGCGCCCTACTGACTCCTGGTGTCTGACTGACTCCTGGCGCCTGACAGACTCCTGGCGCCTGACTGACTCCTGGCGCCTGATTGACTCCTGGCGCTCTGAAGGCTCCTGGCGCCTGAACTGATCTTGACGCCTGCTAAGTTCCCGGTTCTCTTCCGGCTCCTTGAGCCTTAAACGATCGTGACTCCTACTGTGTTCCTGGCGTCTCCGGGGACTCCTAGGGGAGCATCTACGAACTTCCTGAACTACTGGAGAGCGCTGAATTGAGGAGCTTCTGTTAGGCTCCAGACCTCTGCTCTGAGAAGGCCGTCTAGTCCACGAAGAAGAGCGCCTAAAGGGCGAAGGGGATCGCTTATCAGGCGAAAAACTCTTCAAGAGTCTCTGTAATCAGGAGAGAAGTGCCTTGGAGAGTCCGAGAGCTCCCTCTTAGCAGAAGAGGGGCGCTTGACAGGAAGAGATACGTCCTTCCTTCTTGTCGAGTCTTTGGTAGAGGAGCCTACCAAAGAGGATAACTGCTCCTGAAGGGAGATCAGGAACTTCTTCGTGGGGTCCAGAAAAGAGGGAGCCTCCTGCCTTGCCTTCTTATGATCTGAAGGCCAATACTCTGGAAACTGCTCTGGGCTAGAGTCCGCAGTGTCTCCTTTAGGAGCCTTCCAGGCTCTTTTCAAAGGGCGCGATTGAGTGGCCGAACTCCATCCACGTCGAGGAGAGGATGAATCTGAGGCCGAAAAACACTCCCTTAGGATGCCCTTTCTGCAGCTATCCAAGGCAGCCTGGGACGCTACATCAGGATCTGCCGAAGGGACGCCTGACCGTTGGGGATGTCCCACATCCTCCCTGCGGCTTTCGACATTCCTCCTCCCCTGGTCCTGGGAGTTTGAAAGAGGTCGAGGTCTAGGCCTAGGAGCAATGCGGAACCGGTCAGACGCCCCCTCCACTGCACTGGGATCACTGCACATATCACTATCAACACTCTTACCTTGATCCAAAGCTCGTAGCTGAGCTTGCAGCTTCTTGATAGAGGCTTTTACATTTTCCCTTTCAGAGGAAGAATCCTTGGATTCAATACAGGGAGAAGAAGCTGCGGCTAAGGGAGAAACGTTAGTTACAGCATTATTATCCAATTCTTGTTCTAGCAAACAAGATCTACTTGAGGTTCTAACAGAAGCCTTTCTAATCCTATCTCTCTCAAGTTTTCTTACATAAGAAGAATAGTTCTTCCATTCAAGCTCTGTTAACTTCTCGCATTCATTACAGGTGTTATTAATTGAACATTCAGTACCTCTACATTTTGAGCACACATTATGAGGGTCTACCGAAGATTTCGGTAGCCTAGTCTTACAATCCTCCAATGTACACACCCTAAACATAGGAGAAGCCTTAGCGTCAGACATCATGAGAGAACAATCCTAATCAATATCGAAAAACAGTCCACAATAAGCGTATGCCAAGCCAGAGAAAAAAGAATACGTCACCAATATCAAACCAATCTAAATCCTCGGCAAACGAGTAGAAATCCAAGACAGAGGTACTAACAACATATGTTGTGAGCACCGGCGACAGAGAAAATCTGGTTTAGAAAACGGGGATGGTTCCGGATCCCGCCACCCAGCGGCGGGAACGGTGGATCACCTGACCTACCTGTCGCGTGTGCCGCGAGTTTTGAAATTCTGTCGGGACGACCGAGTCTGTAGCTAAGTATATATCTGCTGGGTAAGTTGCATGTACAAAAATGATTGCTTGGCGATCGTTCGATACTCGTAAGTGCTGGATGTAAACAGAAGTTTGGAAGCTTTTTTTTTGTTTGTTTATTATGGTTAATGGTTACTTAATAATTATTTGAAATGAGCACATGCAATACATTTAATAAAAAAATTGTGAATTAGATATCATAAAATATAAAATAAATCAAACTGCCAACGAATACGTATTTTTTAGAATTCTTCTTCTGTTTTAATATTACGTTACGTATATGTTTCATTATAGCTGTCAGTAACTCGGTATCTCCATTAGGTAAAGATAGAATAAAGAATAGAAATAAATGGTTATTATACTGTTTGGTAGTTTCATTAGTTGAAGAGAGATACTAATGAAAATTTATGGCTTACTGTGTCCTAGGAACAGTGATTGCTTGGCGTTCGTTCGGTACTCGTAAGAGCTGAATGTAAACAATCGATTGGAAGTTTTTCTTTTTGTTTGTTTGTGTATTATAGTTAATGATTAATTAATAATTATTTGAAATGAGTACATAATGATTATTTATACAATTTATTGGCATATTCTAAGCTTTTAGCTTCTTAGGTTTAGATGTCAGAATCATAGACTAGGCTACAGTAGCAACCGCTAACATAGGCTAGGCTTATTACTAAGGGACATATGCTTAAGTCCTAATATATGCAGTAAAAATGGGGTTGAACATTACATGCAGTTGAATATTACTCAAGTATGTACAGTATTTTGCCCTTTTGGAGTCATATTTCTTCAGTCGGATCGGCGTCGTAACCCTAGAACATATGTTTTAGGACTGGAAATATAATTTACTGGGGTGCTTTTGGAGGGCTTGGAACGGATTAGCCATTTTACATGTAAAATGTGGTCCAAGATACGAAAACCTCATGATACGAAGGGCGCCTCGGAACGGATTAATTTCGTATCTCGAGGTACTACTGTAACAATTTTTAAAGTAAATTGTATTTTTCCTAACTATACAAACCTGAGGACCTTTACATTAATGTCCACCTCACGCCACCCCTCAATCAGACACCTGGGCCAAAAGGCAAAGTGGAGTGTTTACATCCAGGCCAACCAGAATGTAGTTACTGCCTACCACCTTGTTCAGGAATTTAACGACCATATTCCAGCTTCGCTGTAAAGTAATTCCTAATGTACAAGACCTCAGGTTTGTATAGTTAGGAAAAATACAATTTATTTAAAAATAAAATTTGTAATACAAAGGATAGTATGATAATGGTAAATAACTTTAATTAGAATTGATTTTTACTAGACAATGCTGTATTTAACATGTTGCAAGATAATCTGCATTTCACTTGTCTTATCTAATTGCAAATTAGGGTTTCAATGTTAGGATTATATATAAAATTATACATTGTTTGAAGCACTCCATCTATCTACTGTATATAGCAACTCTGTGAATCTATACAAGCATCAGAAATGTGTGGAATGATTATCATTGCATTTGTCATACAGGAGTGGACAAAGCATCATAATTATTGTACGTTAATGCATGCTTCTCCTCTCTTTACTCTACCCATTTCACTGGGAAGACTGAAGAACGGCCACTCTAAATTCACCTTGGTGTTGGCAAGACTAGTGCCATCTATGTACCAGTAAATAGATGAACAGTGTGTGTCGACAGACTTTTGAACGTGAGTGTACAGTAATTCCAATTTATACCCTAATGAATAAAGGACATATGACATCAACATAATGTATTTAAAATGCATTAATTTCAGGCAATTTATTTCTAATTTGAAGAAAAAAATATAATGTTTTTAAAATGCATTCAAGTCAGGTAATTTATTTTTTAATTTGAAGAGAAAAATATGCTTCTGCCTAAATTTCATAAAATCTAAAAGGTTGCATTGGACAATGCATGTAACATGTGAAGGAGGATACAATGCTACAGCAGAAAACAGATGGTGCTGTGGAAGATGCACAGCCACTGAGCAGATTTAGGGGACAACAGAATTGAAGCTTAAGAAGATTTTGTATGCGCTGTATGTTAGGGTCCACAAGATAAAATTTAAATGATACAGCACAAATACTGAAGAGGTCTTTAATAAACCAACTCAGTACGTAAAGCTGCAACTTTTCCACAGTATAACTTTATAATAATACCAATCACTGGCTACTAACATTTATGAACCTCATTACCTGATGCAAATTTACATTAAACAAACTATGATGCATTGTCTATTTGCACTGAATTCGCATTCTAATGTAAGCCATCAACCATGAAAACACAAATCAATGTAAAATGGTTATGTAATTTGGATAAGTCATGATAAAGCTGTAGGCTTACCTGATGAAACGACACTGGGGAAACTTCAAAAAACGCAAGTGTGTTCCACTTGGGCAGAAGCGATGCAACAACATCCCTTGGTTGCCCTTTATCTGAAATAGTATGACCAACAGTCAGTGAGATGTCTATTTTATTCAAAAATTTTAAGGTAAAGGCTTCAAGTAACATACACTCAATTTTAATGAGTAAAATATAAATTCCTGATCACAAGTGTCAACCTTCTTTTCAATGCTATTAGACACATGGTAACATTATCTCCAATCTCCCTGTCTGGCTGCAGCCAAATATCTTCATCCCCTGCATCTTTCCATGATGCCAATATGTATAAAAAATTGTCTTCACAGCATTAAAAGATAACATGCATTCATTGTTAAAATTCAGTACTTCATATAAACATGCATGACAACATTTGATTACATAGCAATACTACCTGTATTTCTGTTATGAACTTAACTTTCATAAATCTAATGTATGCTACACAAAAGTAATCTTAAAAATTGACACTCCAACTGCTAGTGTCACTAACTGAATATAAAATGGTACAAATACAGGCCAAGCCTGTGAGAGCTAAACAACTGAGTTCAGTGGTGTGATTAAACTAGTTAATAATAATGACACAAATACAGTGCCATGTAATCAATGTTTGCAGATTCTGATCAATACTTCTGTTGAACTAAAATGAATCTTAATTTACACAGCTACATGTTTTAAACATCTTTTTCATGAAAATATCAACCAAATACGTAATTATGTTCAACTGTACTGCTTTCTTTTATACGCCCATTATCTGTTCCAACAAGTATTATACAATCATATGAACAGTGATGCTCATAATTACATATGTGAACAAGTCACATCCATAAACCATACAGTTAAATTCTACCCCATTAATACACAATTTTCTATCAATATAGCTTCAAGAAAAATACAAGGTAAAATTAGATCAAGGGTACTACTTACTATCCACATCAAAAAGATCAAGTGTTCCGCCATCTTTTTCATACCATGGAGGTGTCAGATATAATATATAGGCTACACGTCTTCCCTTTAATTCATCATCATGGCACAAAAGGACATCTGATAAGAAAAAAATGCATAAACTTGGTACTGAATTACTTACGAATCTATGACAAGGATAATAAGTGAAGATTCTTATTTACAAAATCTTATTCTTACATCATACAACAAACAACAAACACTGTTACTGCATATGAAAGTAAATTTAAAATAACACTACTCTTCTTACATCACAGCAAGAAAGAAAGATGGCTGCAGTAATATGAGAGAGAGAGATGAGAGAGAGAGAGAGAGAGAGAGAGAGAGAGAGAGAGAGAGAGAGAGAGAGAGAGAGGGGGTTGATCTTAGCAGTTGTGCCAGTTAATTAAGTTGACCAAAACTATCATCATGGAATAGGGCAGATTTTAACTGAAGTTCTTCAGAGAACACAAGTCTGTGTTGCAAGTGACAGTGTTAGTGTTAAGGGGGCCGGCCGGAACCCCTATATATGGTGGTATAGGGCGAAAAATGCAAAATCATGAAAAAATTCATGGAGCTTCATATGGCAATTGAGAATACGTATACGAAATATTTCGTCAAAATTCCTCTTACTTTCGTAGTTACAGGGTAATTAGTAAACATAACTCAATAAGCCCAAGACATTCATCCGTACAAGAAAATGCAATATTTCTTTTGTTATCGTAAATTTTGATAATTATTGGCAAAGAATAGTGAGAAATGGCATCTGTAGAGATTCCGTGGCTCGCAGAAGCGACTCAAGCGAGTATCTGGTTCAATCATGAATCAGTTGGACCATAGACTTCAAGTAGATTACACGTTCGAGTTTCACTTCGTGACATTCGCTTGCTTTTACGTATGTTTATGCATGTTTCGGCAAGAAGTTCATCATGCCAATAAGGAAAAGACAAGGAAAAAATCTCGCTAACATACAGACGAAGAAAAATCGCTCAAGTATTATTACAGAATATCATAATATACGCGTAGTTAGTGAAGAGAGAGGGGAGGGTTGCCTAGTAACGCCCCCTTCTTGGCTGACAGCGCACGTCACACTGTGCCCAAGGCTACGATCTTTGAGCAAAGAGACCTTTATTTATGATAAATAACATAGTTTTGGTTTTTTAATACCCAAAATGGAATATGAAATTCATAATAATGATGATTTATTAAATTGTCTTTGTAAAAAGAGAGTACACCTTTGAGTTTCACCTTTGACATTCTCTTGCATTTACGTTTGTTTATCTTTGTTTCGGCAAGAATGTCATCATGCCAAAGATGAAAATACAAGGAAAACATCTTGCTAACATACAGAAGAAAATTCGCTGTAATAAGCCGAGTTAGTGAAGGGGAGAGAGGGGGTTACGTAGGAAGGAGTGCCCCATCTTGCCTCAAGCAGTGCCCCAGGCTACGATACATGAGCAAAGGGATCATCATTTATGATTAAATTATGATAAATAAAATAGTTTTGGTTTATTAATACACAAAAAAGATATACATTCATAATAATCATTATTTATTAACCATTAAACGCCGACTGGACGTATTTTACGTCGACATTTTTTGTCTCCCGGGTGCCGACTGGACGTATTTTACGTCGACATACAAAAGTTTTTTTAAAAATTCGCGGAAAAATACTTTTAGGCCTACCAGCCGAAAACTCTTGAATCACGCGCCTTGGGGGATGCTGGGAGTTCACGGATCAAGGTGTTGTTTTGTTTACAATCGTTATGCAGGCGCGCAAGTGCGAATTTCTTTCTTGCCGCACTAAAAAGTATCTGTGACACATCTCGGAAATTATTTCGTCACTTTGACATAATTTTTTTACCATTTTAAATTAGCCGTTACATAAAGTTTTATATATGAAAGTGTGCAGATTTTTATGTAGAACACAACAAAAAAATACTAATGATTGTAGCTTTTATCAGTTTTGAGATATTTTCATATAAATAACGATAAGTGCCAAAATTTCAACCTTTGGTCAACTTTGACTCTACCGAAATGGTCGAAAAACGCAATTGTAAGCTAAAACTCTTATATTATAGTAATATTCAATCATTTACCTTAATTTTGCAACTAATTGGAAGTCTCTAGCACAATATTTTGATTTATGGTGAATTTATGAAAAAAACTTTTTCCTTACGTCCGCGCGGTAACTCTTCCGAAAAAAATCATACATGCGATTGTGGTAATGTTTGCACCATTTTAAATTAGCAGTTACATAAAGTTTTATATATGAAAATGTGCGCAATTTCATGCACAATACAACTAAAAACAACCCATGGTTGTAGCTTTTATCAATTTTGAAATATTTTCATATAAAAAATGATAAGTGACAGATTTTCAACCTTCGGTCAACTTTGACTCTACCGAAATGGTCGAAAAACGCAATTGTAAGCTAAAACGCTTTCAAGCATTTACCTTCATTTTGCAACAAATTGGAAGTCTCTAGCACAATATTTCGATTTATGGTAAATTTATGAAAAAAATAAAAAATTTTTACGCCCGCGCGGTAACTCTTCCGAAAATATCATACGTGCGAATGTGGTAATGTTTGCACCATTTTAAATTAGCCGTTACATAAAGTTTTATATATTAAAATGTGTGCAATTTCATGTAGAATACAACAACAAATAATTGAAGGTTGTAGCTTTTCTCATTTTTGAAATATTTGCATATAAATCACGATAAAAAGAAAAAAAACCACGTTCGGTCAACTTTGACTCTACCGAATGGGCGAAAAAACGCAATTGTAAGCTAAAACTCTTACAGTCTAGTAATATTCAGTCATTTATCTTCATCTTGAAACAAATTCGAAGTCTCTAGCAAAATATTTAAATTTATGGTGAATTTAAAAAAAAAACTTTCCTTCCCTCTGCGCGCGGATTCTCCGCCACAAATCTCCGAAATGTGTACGTCCCATTCTCGGAATATTTGCTCCATTTCATATTAGGCATTTCATAGAGTTTTATATATGAAAATGTGCGCAATTTCATGTAGAATAAAACGAAAAATATTTAAAAGTTGCAGCTTTTCTTATTTCCGAAATAAATGCATATAAAAAAATATATATAAAAAAAATTCGACATTCAGTCAACTTTAACTCGTCAGATATGGTCGAAAACTGCATTTGTAAGCTAATATTCTTATAGTATAGTAATATTCAATCATTTGTCTTCATTCTGAAAGAAATTGGAAGTCTCTAGGCCAATATTTAGATTTATGGTGAATTTTTGAAAAAAATATTTGTTTACGTCCGCGCGTTACGAATTCATGCATTATTTTGTGATAATATTTTCTCTGTGTTCCTTTTATCGTTTTACAATGTGTTATATACCAAAATAAGTGCAATTTAGTGTACCTTACAACAAAAAAAAAGTAACTTGTTATCTTTAACCGTTTTGCGCACAGCGCGATTTGAATACAATTATATATGAAATTTCGTTTTTGCGCAATCATATATCGCATTATTTATATATGATAATGATAATTTTTTTCATTTCTGATGGTTGCATACTAAACTTCAGGCAATGACAAAAAACAAAAAAAGGAGCCAAAAATGAACTCTTTAATCTTGAAAACTAAGCGTGCTGTGATTTTTTGAAAAAAATATTTTTTCCGCTTCCGCGCTAACTCTGAAACACCTCCGGCACATGGGAGACATTTTTTTTTACCGCTTCGGCGTTTAAGGGTTAACATTGTCTTTATAGAAATACGAATGAAAACTTTGAACGGCCGTATCTCAAAACTATACTTATTGACCTTCAAAATCTATCTCCTCACTTAGTTTTAAAGCTATAACATTGGAATTTGGTATGTAACTCAGAAAGACATTATAGAACAATCAAATAGAGCCCTTTTTTCCAATTTTTGTTTCGTCTTTTTTTTTTTTAATTTTTTTCTCGTGATTTATAGGGGTTATTTTTTTACCATATTGAAAAATTCATATCTAGCAAAAAAATGACTTTTAGAAAAAAAGCTCTCCATTTGATTGGAGGTCGACATCAGGTCTATATATGGTAGTAATCGTAGGTCTTAATATTAAATATCAAGGGAGATAGAATTTGAAAAATTGTTATTTTCGGGATAAATTGCCCTGGCGTCACAAAACCGAAGGTCAGAGGCGAAAATCATATGCGGTTTGGATATGTCCCAAGTCACCTTATTAAGTGGTATGAATGTCAAAGTCCTGTTGTTGAAAAACGGCATTAGCTGGCCGGCCCCCTTAAAGTCCTTATTTTGTGCCCAATAAATAAAGTTTTCATTTTTGTTATGGCTTGAAGTTGTTGAGAAATAAATGTCATGAAATCTTCAGAAAATTAGTTTCCTTCACATTCTATGTGAATATTGAAAAATACTATAAACCACAGGCATTTCATTGAGTAACTTAAACATCAATCTAGTGAGGAGTCTTGAGCTCACTGAGCCTGTCAGCTGTAGATGGTCTCAAAAAGGCAACCTTTCTGGTCAGTTATAAGTCTTGGCCTACACATCTGACCTAAGGCATCATTAGGTTGTTCAACTGGCCTCAAAAATGAAGCTTAGATGTCTATTGTGGAAGTTTTTTTTTTGTGGATTTTGTAACTGGAATGTGGGCACTTAGAAAATAAATTAATCCATTCAATTAAAAAAAGAAAGTTGCTGGACTACTGAGAGAAAGAAACCCAATATAGAAAGCACAAAATGTTCTGATACCTGTCCTTATGTTTGCAGGAGACATGGGAGCTAAAAAGGTTGAGAAAATCCTAAAAAGGTGTGATGAAAAAATGCTGAGATTCATGGCTACAGTGAGTTGGAAAGATTTCATCATAAATGGGGAAGTAACAAAGATGTTTAGAAACTACAAAACTGATTGAAAGTTCAAAAATTTAGATGGTTTACAAATATGATGGGAACAGAGGTGGGACAATCAGTATGATTATTATTATTATAGTATATAGGATTAACTTATCCAGACCTCTGAGCCTAATAAAGGCTCAGAGGTCTGGATAAACTGATGACCACAGATAAGGCCCAGATCTTACAGGCAAGAGGGTCATATGTGAAGACTGGCTGCATAAAAGTTCTGGCAGAATGTATACAAGATACATATAGATAAGAATGGAGAGAAACCAATTGAGGTCCAACCCCATAAATGAAAACCAGATGTGAAAATGCAAAATTTGAGGATGATTACATATAAATAACCTACAACAGTACTTAATACACATACACATACCTGTATATTCATAACGTGATGAGCTCATGTCTACAGTGTCATTGAGCTCAATCCCCGTAACATCAGATAGCCACTTCCGAAAATCACCATAAAAGAATTTTCTTAAACTTTCTATACATGGAGATGACACAGATTTCAAGTCAGATGTCTGTTTAAACTGTAAAAGAATATATTCATAAGCATATAAGTATGAGGCTCAAATCAGTTATCATTTTGTACTAATATAAATAAGCATCATCCTTAAAATATAGAAATGTAATTTAATTTTAACTTGAGATATTAACATTAATTTCCTTATAAATATATTTTCTTTTATAAAGCTAAAAGAACTATTGCAGGATTATTACCTTTTCTTTAAAAATGCAAGCATAAAACAGGTTTTGACAAAGGAAAAACCTATTTTTGATAGTTGCTGTTGAGTCTTCAAGGATTACTCTTTCCATGGTTTATCCAGAGCTCCATGGTGACCCAGACTAATGTCAAAGAATTCTCTTAACTGGTCTTGTGGCCGGGTATTATGTCGTAATGATAGACATTATAACACATGATAGAATATAAATGGACTCAGGGTAAGAGATCACTTTTTATTATCCTCAGCGAACACTAATACTACATCTAGGTCAAAACTGCAAGAAGTGGTTATGTGCATACACAGTCATATTGTTCACATACAACCAAAATGCCATTCCTTTCTGTTGGTCAATGTATGACGATGCCTTATCCAAAACCCATGTATTTTCTCATCAGGGAAGTGGGAGGGTTTTGAGGACTCAACAGTGACTACCAAAAATAGATTTTTCTTATATCAAAACCTATTTTTTGATAGTGTAGTCACTGTCTCATCCTCAAGGAGCTTTACAAAGAAATTGACAGGTGATGTAAAGCTCTTGGATCTGAATCCCAACAACTCAAAAACATTTTTGGACCAGGATCAAGCCACTAATTTCAAGGCCTTATTCTTTATTCCAAATACCTTTAGGTTGTGTAGCAAAGAACAAACAAAAGAACAAAAAACTAATTGTGAACTTATCTTTTTTAGGGTGAATTCTGTGGTGACTTACCTAAGCATGCTGGGTATGGTTGCAGTACTATTGTCAAACCTTCCCCATTAATAATTAGCATACTCGCCTGTTGGGAAGACCCGTGGTTTGCCGCTGTGGCGCCTATGGGTCAAAACATCTTTGCCATCTGTTGATACACAGTGTAGTCAAATTTGTTTGAGCTTGTGACAAGTGTTGCTAGAGTATAGGAAAAAAAAACAGAACTTTTGGGATGTCTGCCATGACCTGTAGGTGAAATAAATTACATTATTATTAAATATATTTTATATAAATGAAAAAATTCCCCATGACCCAAAGGGCCATTGGCGAGATAGGAGCGTGATAGGTATCCATAACAGGACGTAAGCTAGACACTGCCATGCTATGCTTGCAACGCCCTGGTTTGCATTTGCCTTTGTCAACATTATCATTTCTTGCAAAACAGGTCACAGCACCTTCCCATGAGAAGCTGGTGACCTATCACTTGCAGAGGAAACACGTGACTTCCCGAGTCACATGTTCATATGTCTGTATGTTGTATATGCTGAGATAGCTATTGTCGGCTATCTTAGTGAAAGACTTGTCATTTTTAGATCTCTACTTCTCTTCAATCAGAGCAGTTCTCTGATTTCACTCTTCCTATACTCCTGTGATGGAGTTGTAATAAACTGTCAAGTTTGATACCAGGAGTTTGAGTCATCTCCCCTATACTGAAGAAGAAACCAAATGGGAACTTTGAAAATATCTCTACCTCGATGTCACTCACACGAGAATGGGAAGTAGAAACAGTATGCTTGCGTATAACAGTCGCAAGAAATAAACATTCAACGGGTTGCCATCCTATACAAAGGCAGAACCCGTATATTGGTGGCAGAATTAAGTCTCTACGTCAACCGAAGCAAACGGAATCATCGGAAAATGTAACATATCAGAAGTAAACAGAGGAAAGAGGATCTTCAATCAACAGAGGCAACCGTAAACATCCTACGAACACTAAGAAGTGTCCTTCATCGAGATGCATTCAAGCAGCTAAACCAACGTTTAGAGAACGACTTTCATTACATATCTTCGAGAATCAAACCGGACGTGTTTGCAGCATCGAATCTTCAATGGGAAGCGAATCATTCTATAAATAAACAACGCACAAGTAGAAGGCGAGGCTAAAATATCGGTCAACCGCGGGAGCGAGACGAGCAGGAGAGGCTGACGTCATCAAAACACTACATCTCTCTTAAATACGCAGCTAAGTACAATCTTTTATTCATTCAGGTGTGTATCAGTGAAGTGCTATCCATACACGAGTCGATCGTCCATTATTCCTGGGGTGAGTTATACGTAATCTTAATCTTTCTTCATTGCAGGAATCTATCTTCAACTACGAATTCTCGCCTGCAGACTTTTTTTATCTTTGTTGCTAATTTCTCTTTCTTCCAGAAGTTCTCCGGAAATATCTTTATCATATTATCTGTCTTTAATCTTATCATTTTGGGGGACTCTGTTATTATCTGCAACACATTTTTTGTTTGTTCATGACACTTACCTGCCAGATATATATATATACATATATATATATATATATATATATATATATATATATATATATATATATATATATATATATATATATATAGCTGTATCTCCGAAGTCCGACAGAATTTCAAAACTCCCGGCACACACAGTGGTCGGCCAGGTGGTTAGTACCCATTCCCGCCGCTGGGAGGCGGGTATCAGGAACCATTCCCATCTTCTATTCAGATTTTCTCTGTCGCCGGTTCTGTAAACAACTGTTTCCAGTACCTCCGCCTAGGATTTTGGAAAACTTCTTTGGTCACTTGAGTATTCTGATTGTCTCTTGGTTTTTGGACTTTGCTCGGTGGCTTGGCATACACGATTGTGGTTTTGATTGAATTTGGTTTTGGATTTCTTGTAAAATATGTCTGGATCTAGTTCTACTAGTTTCAGAGTGTGTTGCGTGCTGGAATGTAAGGTTAGGCTACCGAAGGCTTTGGTGGACCCTCATACAGTGTGCACGAAATGTAGAAATCATGTTTGTTTGATGAATGATAGGTGTAAGGAGTGTGAAAGATTGACTGGCAATGAATGGAAGACTTATGATTCTTATGTTCGTAAGCTTGAACGGGATAGAATCAGGAGATCTTCCTCCAGAAGTGCTTCTGTAAAGAGTCAGGGGAGTAATTTGCATTCTAACCCATCTGTAGATGTTGTTACACCTAACCCTGTGGATTTGCCTTCGGGCAATGAAGTGATGCCTTCGGAAGGTATTGCCCTTTCTTCCATCATGGAGTCGATTCGTGCTCTAGAATCAAAAGTGCTTGCGCTAAATACCAATGTGACGTGTAGTGAGAACGTTAGTGCCCCTAGTGTTGAGGAGGGGGCGTCAGATCGGTCCCATAACGCCTCTAGGTATAGACCTCTGTCGAACTCCCAGGACTTGGGGAATGGACAAGTCGAAAACCGAAGGAGGGCTACGGGAAATAACTACCGGTCTGGCGTCCCTTTGGCAGAACCTGTGGACGCTTCCCAGGCTGCCAAAGCTCGGGAACGAGCACGGATTTTGAAAGAGTGCTTTTCTTCCTCCGAGGCGTCCTTTCCTCACTGGGGATGGAGCTCTCGGAGGGCCTCTCATGGGGAGAGCCTGCAGACTTTTTTTATCTTTGTTGCTAATTTCTCTTTCTTCCAGAAGTTCTCCGGAAATATCTTTATCATATTATCTGTCTTTAATCTTATCATTTTGGGGGACTCTGTTATTATCTGCAACACATTTTTTGTTTGTTCATGACACTTACCTGCCAGATATATATATATATATATATATATATCTGTATTCTCCGAAGTCCGACAGAATTTCAAAACTCCCGGCACACACAGTGGTCGGCCAGGTGGTTAGTACCCAATCCCGCCGCTGGGAGGCGGGTATCAGGAACCATTCCCATCTTCTATTCAGATTTTCTCTGTCGCCGGTTCTGTAAACAACTGTTTCCAGTACCTCCGCATAGGATTTTGGAAAACTTCTTTGGTCACTTGAGTATTCTGATTGTCTCTTGGTTTTTGGACTTTGCTCCGTGGCTTGGCATACGCGATTGTGGTTTTGATTGAATTTGGTTTTGGATTTCTTGTAAAATATGTCTGGATCTAGTTCTACTAGTTTCAGAGTGTGTTGCGTGCTGGAATATGAGGTTAGGCTACCGAAGGCTTTGGTGTACCCTCATACAGTGTGCACGAAATGTAGAAATCATGTTTGTTTGATGAATGATAGGTGTAAGGAGTGTGAAAGATTGACTGGCAATGAATGGAAGACTTATGATTCTTATGTTCGTAAGCTTGAACGGGATAGAATCAGGAGATCTTCCTCCAGAAGTGCTTCTGTAAAGAGTCAGGGGAGTAATTTGCATTCTAACCCATCTGTAGATGTTGTTACACCTAACCCTGTGGATTTGCCTTCGGGCAATGAAGTGATGCCTTCGGAAGGTATTGCCCTTTCTTCCATCATGGAGTCGATTCGTGCTCTAGAATCAAAAGTGCTTGCGCTAAATACCAATGTGACGTGTAGTGAGAACGTTAGTGCCCCTAGTGTTGTGGAGGGGGCGTCAGATCGGTCCCATAACGCCTCTAGGTATAGACCTCTGTCGAACTCCCAGGACTTGGGGAATGGACAAGTCGAAAACCGAAGGAGGGCTACGGGAAATAACTACAGGTCTGGCGTCCCTTTGGCAGAACCTGTGGACGCTTCCCAGGCTGCCAAAGCTCGGGAACGAGCACGGATTTTGAAAGAGTGCTTTTCTTCCTCCGAGGCGTCCTTTCCTCACTGGGGATGGAGCTCTCGGAGGGCCTCTCATGGGGAGAGCGGGATTGACGTTAGATGTTGCACAGGCGGCCATCGTCTTTCTCGCCCTCTTAAGAGAGGTTTTATGGAAGAGGACGCTTCACGTCCTGTTCTTTTGTCTCACCCGAATGCTTCGAGGACTTGACTCCTAAGAAGAGATACAGGACGTCTTCTGATGAGGACGCTTTCAAGCACTATCGTCGCCCTAAAGTTGAGAGAAAGAAGAGGGCGTCCCCTCGCCCTTCTTCTTCTCACATGATGAATCCTTCTCCTGGACGTAGAACTTCTTCTTCTAAAGAGACACATATGCAGTTGCGTCAGCAATTGTCCTCTTTCTTCGCAAGGAAAGAGGCAGAGCCCCAACGTCGTAGAAAGGATCTTTGGCTCCCTGTTAAAAGATCGAAACAACCCTTGTCGGCTTCTCCTCGTTCTTCAACCTCCCCTTCTCCGTCCTCTTCTGGATTCTTCTGACTGAACCAGGAACACGCAAGTGCTACTGGTGAGAGTTTCCAGAAGCGGGGGGGGGGGGGGGGGGGGGGTGGGGGGGGGGGGGGGGGGGGGGGGGGGGTGACAGAGGCATTGGATGTTGCACAGGCGACCCCCGCTTTTGTCAGGAGGTAGAGAACGTTCAAGAGAAGCTTCGTGACGACGTTCACCAGACTTCCGCAGACCATCGTACGCTTCAAGATCAACGCGCTCCTCTTGTCATGAAGATCCCTCCTCGTCAAGTACCTCAAGATCCTGCCGAGCGTCGAGTTTATCAACTGGAAGGGGAAGAAGGCCCTTCTAAGGAATCCCTTCTGACACAACGCCTTTCACGTCATGACTATCATGATAATCCTGCTCGATCAACTCGACGTTTCTTACATGAGAGAGCCTACCATATCTTCCGACGCCCGAAGTATCAGGACGTTCGCAAAGGATCTCGGATACCTTCCCTTCAAAGAGATCAACGCTCAGAGTATGATTCTGTTCATACCCCTCAAAGAGAGGGAATTGGTACATGAATATCAACGAAATGTTCGTGGTTTGGAGTGTGAGAGCTCTCGTCTCTCAAAAGAAAGTCGTAAGACTCACCAGGACGCTCGCGAGGACGCCCCGATGCAAGCTAAGCGTCCTGAGCATAGTTTGAGACGCTCGACGTCCCTCGGAGCGAGACCCGCTTCAGGACGCTTTTGAGGACTCTTTTCTAGTTGATAAACGACCGTCTGGTCAAGATTTTTACCAGGATGTTCAGGAAGAAGCCTTGCATGAAGCGGTACGTCTTATAGACAATGAAGCTCAGCGAGAAGCTCGACAGCTTGCACTGGGAGACGTGCGACTTCCTACGAGTCGCAATACTCGCTCCTTTAATAAGGACACTCTGGATGGCGCTAGACGTCCTACAATTCGGGAAGTTCAACTTAAATCGGACTTTTCTGCCTTTCAGAAGGATAGGCGTATTCCACTTCGAGAAGTTCGACAGGAGTCCCGCAAGGAGGCTTTTGAAGAGCCTTTTCCCCAAGTTGCTTCAAGAGACATGCCTTTACAAGAAAGTCTTAAGGTTTCAAAGGCAACAGCGAAGCATTCGCGCATTGCCTCGTCTATCCCTCCGGCGGATAGAGGCCGCCTCTAGGTTTAATGGCTTCTTGTCCAGCTAAGGACCCTACTGCTTGTCAAGATAAAGGAGTCTTCTAGCGATTCTCGTCCTGCGGAGGAGGAAGAGCCTTCAGAGTCCGCATCTACGGATTATAAGACGTTAACACGCCTCCTGAAGGACTTGTTTACGGACAAGTTTCAGGCCCCAGTTCCTCTCTCCCCACCTTCGCAACTATCCTCATCAAAGACTAGGAAAGCTCCTGGGTTTATTAGAATGGCTTCTTCGCTCTCTACTAGGAGAGCGTTCAAGAGAATGAATGACTGGATGGAATCAAGGAAGACGAAGGGTAAGACTTCCTTTGCTCTTCCTCCAGCTAAGCTAAACGGGAGAGCCTTTATATGGTACGAGACCGGAGAAGAAACAGGGTTGAGGCTTCCATCGTCTGCACAAGGTGACTTCTCAAACCTGGTCGATGCACTGAGGAGATCTTACCTGTCCTCGGCTAAGGTTTCATGGACTATGTCCGAAATGGATCACCATCTGAAAGGATTATACAGGACGCTGGAAGTATTTAACTTCCTAGACTGGTGCTTAGGAGCTTTAGGTTTGCAGTCTAAGAGCCCGGAATCAGTTTCATTAGAAGAATTATTGAGCGTCCTGTCATGTATGGATAAAGCAGTGAGGGATGGCTCAGATGAGCTGGCAGCCCACTTCACTACGGGGATATTAAAGAAACGAGCGCTTTTCTGCAGTTTTACTGCTAAATCAGTTTCCCCTACACAAAAAGCAGATTTACTATTCGCCCCCTTTTCTTCTCATCTTTTTCCAGAAAGCATGATAAAAGATTTATCTGTGAACCTTAAGGAGAAAGCGACGCAGGATTTGCTGTCTCAGTCATCTAGACGTCCTATGGCGCAATCTTCTTCTCGGATAACTCAAGTTCCTAAGAAGAATTTTAAGCCCTTTCGTGGCAGAGCACCCTCAAGAGCTTCTACTCGAGGAAGGGGCTTTATTAGAGGCAGAACCCCCGCAAAACCCAGGGGGAAGAAATGACGACCTTGCCCTTCAGGCACCGGTGGGAGGGAGACACTCTCTCTTCGCAGAGGCTTGGAGAGCAAGGGGGACGGACACTTGGTCCCCTCGAGACTATAGAGAAGGGCTACAAGATTCCCTTCCTCTCCATACCTCCTTTGAGCACAAAGCCCATAGACCTGTCGCCATCATATCAGCCACAGAAGCAACAGATTCTCCTCGATCTACTAGATCAGATGATCGAGAAGAGAGCCGTAGAACGAGTGCTCTCTACAGATTCCCCAGGCTTCTGCAACAGGTTATTCCTGGTTCTGAAGCAGTCTGGGGGATGGAGACCTGTCCTAGATGTCAGCAGACTGAACCTTTTTGTAAAGAAAGAAAGTTTCAAAATGGAAACATCGCAGTCGGTTCTGGGAGCTTTTGAGACCAGGGACTGGATGGTGTCATTGGACCTCCAAGACGCCTACTTCCATGTCCCCATCCATCCTCGGTCCAGGAAGTTCCTCAGGTTCGTTTTGAGAGGACAGGTCTTCCAGTTCAGAGCTCTATGCTTCGGGCTAAGCACAGCTCCCATGATTTTCACTCTTCTCATGTGGAACGTGGCAAAGTGGCTTCACCTCTCGAAGATACGAGTCTCCTTCTACCTAGACGACTGGCTCATACGGTCGTCGTCGAGAGCAAGGTGTCTGGAGGACCTTCAGACGACGTTACAGTTGACGAAGGCCTTAGGCCTCCTGGTCAATTCCGAAAAGTCCCATCTGACCCCAACACAGTCCATCGTGTATCTGGGGATTCAGATGGATTCAGTGGCTTTTCGGGCTTTTCCATCGCTAGAACGTCAGCGGAAAGGCTTAGGAAAAGTGTCAACCTTCTTAGAGAAAGAAACATGCTCGGCGAAGGAATGGATGAGTCTGCTGGGGACCATTTCATCGCTGGAGAGGTTTGTTTCTCTAGGGAGGCTGCACCTCAGGCCGCTCCAGTTTTTCTTAGCGGAAAACTGGCAAAACAAAGAAAACCTAGAAGAAATTTTGAGAATCTCTCCTTTGGTCAAGAACCACCTAAAGTGGTGGCTCGATCCCATCAAGATTTCAAAAGGAGTGTCCCTCTGTCTTCGAAGCACCGACCTAGTGTTATTTACAAACGCGTCCATGACAGGCTGGGGAGCAACTCTGGGAAAGGAGGAAGTGTCAGGCCTCTGGAGAGAGGAACAGAGGCCTTGGCACATCAACCTCAAGGAATTGGAGGCAATTCGCTTGGCCCTTCTAGCCTTCCAGGGACGAGTCATAGGCCAAGTTGTCCAGATCAACTCGGACAGCACCACGGCCCTTTCTTATATCAAGAAACAGGGAGGGACACACTCTCGATCTCTCTTCAAAATGGTGAGAGAGATCCTGCTCTGGACGGAAGAGAGAAACATAACTCTCCTGACAAGATTCGTTTCAGGAGCCCAAAACGTCTGTGCAGACCTTCTCAGCTGTCGGAATCAATTGATTGCAACAGAATGGACTCTGCACCTAGAGGTCTGCCAAAAGTTATGGAGACTCTGGGGACGACCAGTAGTGGACCTCTTCACGACTTCGAAAAAAAGCTGGCTACATTCCTGAGGGAATCTAATGCACAAACCATGACCACAAATCTTGCAATCTCCTTTTTCAGATCATTATTTGAAAAAGGTTTGGCAGCTAGTACCATTACTACTACCAAATCGGCTCTTAAAAAGATTTTCCAATTCAGATTCAAGATAGATTTAACGGATTCATACTTTACATCTATCCCCAGAGCTTGCGCCAGGCTCAGACCTACTGAGAGGCCCAAGTCTGTGTCATGGTTCTTCAATGATGTTCTTAAGTTAGCCTCAGATACTAACAGTACCTCGTGTGACTAGCCCTATTGAGGAAAACACTATTCCTCATAAGTTTAGCCTCAGGAGCTAGAATTTCAGAACTGTCGGCTTTATCTAGAGACCTAGGTCATATAGAGTTTCTCCCTTCAGGAGAAGTGTTACTTTCTCCAGATCGCCAATTTCTTGCAAAAAATGAGGATCCATTAGATAGGTGGGCCCCCTGGAAGATTGTTCCGCTTCCACAGGACCCATCCTTATGTCCACTCACTTCATTGAAAGCATACTTAGACAGGACAACCTTGACATCTAATGGGCCTCTGTTTATTAGAGAAAAAGGTGGCACTATTTCCCTAAAAGGCATTAGGCAACAAATTTTATATTTTATCAAACAAGCCAACCCGCAGTCCTTTCCACGGGTACATGATATTAGAGCTATAGCTACCTCAATAAACTTTTTCCAACATATGAAATTTGAAGATCTGAAGAAGTACACTGGCTGGAAATCTCAGACAGTATTCAAACGGCATTATCTTAAGTCCTTGGAAGCCCTTAAGTTTCCAACAGTAGCGGCGGGAAACACAGTTTCCCCTGTATTACTGATTGGAGATAATAGTAAGTAGTCCAGCTTATGTCTCTCCTTTGCCTTCTCCTTCCTACTGGCCTCATTAGCATTCTTGCCTTAGCCCAGTTACGTCACAGCCGTACTGGTCCTTGGATGTAATATATTGTACATATTGATTATTTCATAAGTACAGTGGTCCCCCCCGTATTCGCGGGGGATGCGTACCAGACCCCCCCGCGAATAGTTAGAATCCGTGAATGTTTGGAACCCCCCTCTAAAAATGCTCATAAACTCCTATCCTGAACATGCAAACACCAAGGTATCCCTAAAAAGACCATCCTTCATCAAATATACATAAAATATCCTATTATGGTTCATATTAATCTTTGAAATATTATTAATACTGTTTTAAAGTAAATCTTACATTTTATGGTTATACATAAATACATACTATATACGTACTGCATGACTTAGTTACGTATGTGAAAATAATTCAGTCCCCCTATAAGTATTCAGTCATGCACGTTTTCTTTCATACTGTTACTATTTGAGATATCCATTTTCTTTTTACAAAGGAAACAATTGTATGTGAAATCACAAATACCAAATGTCTACTTAAAGTATTATCCTACATCAAATATACCATTGAATTGGTATTATTAATATCATTTTAAAGTCATCTTAAACATTTTACCATTAGAAATATATAAACAGCCAATAGCAGAGAGAGAGAGAGAGAATAACTCCTTACGGTTTCAATAGATTGAAATGAACGTTTGTAGGCAACTTTTTTCCCCTCCCATAAATACATATATTTCTCCAGAGAAGAGAGAAAGAGAGGACTGTGCAATTATGTTTGTCTGTCTATCAATTCTTTTGCTGAGAGCAAGAGAGATAAAAGGAAGAAATAGAGACACCAAATGTATGACAAGTATCTTGTGGTGAGAGAGAGAGAGAGATAGAGAGAGAGAGAGAGAGAGGGATTACATAAAACCATTAAATTCGTTGACCATTGTATGGCATTGTTACTTTCCCAGCTCCGAGCGTCACTGGAGTTATGAGGTAGGGAAATTGATACAGAAAAAGACGAAGGGAAGAATTTTCATTTGAAATTAGTTATTGTATTATTACTACTTCTATTATTATTATTATTATTATTTGAAAATAAAATAAACACGTGCATTTACCATAAAAATTCTCCCATCTCAGTAAGGAAGAGGAGTTATCCTTACAAGTGAAATGGAAAGGTAATTTTCATCTCTTTAAAATACTACCATTATGAAATTTGTAATTACAGTTTTATTATTATTAAATAACTGAAATTATCAATAAACATTTTACATACTAGTACCATAAAAATTCTTTCATCTTGGTAAGAGAGAGAGAGAGTGAGTGTTTATCTCTCTGTTCTCTCAAATAATACTTATAACACTTCCAGCGAAAGAGAGGGAGTTACCACTATGACACATTATTATCTTGTGTGGCAAAAGAGAGAGAGAGAGAGAGAGAGAGAGAGAGAGAGAGAGAGAGAGAGAGAGAGAGAGAGAGAGAGACTGGTAAACAGCCCGAGAGGAAGATCTTCTTGTGTTGGCAATAGCTTTTGCCACTCCCTTTGAAAAACCTCTCGCTCTGGCCAATTTTTTTATAGTCTGAATGCAGTCAGACTCAGAGCGAAGGGGTTTTGGTGATACCTCTCGAAGTGGGGCTGTTTGAGAAGATCGATTCTTTCTGGTAGGGTTCTTGGGAAGTCCACCAGCAGAGACATGACCTCTGTGAACCAATCGCTTGCTGGCCAGAATGGGGCGACCAGTGTCATCCTTGTTCCTTCCGAAGCTGCTAACTTCCTGGTTACTTCTCCCAGGAGTTTGAACGGGGGGAAGGCGTATACATCCATCCCCGTCCAATCCCATAGCATGACGTCTACAACTACTGCTTCCGGGTCGATGACAGGAGAGCAGTGAAGAGGAAGTCTCTTCGTTTTCGAAGTCGCGAAGAGGTCCACTACTGGTCGTCCCCAGAGTCTCCATAACTTTTGGTAGACCTCTAGGTGCAGAGTCCATTCTGTTGCAATCAATTGATTCCGACGGCTGAGAAGGTCTGCACAGACGTTTTGGGCTCCTGAAACGAATCTTGTCAGGAGAGTTATGTTTCTCTCTTCCGTCCAGAGCAGGATCTCTCTCACAATTTTGAAGAGAGATCGAGAGTGTGTCCCTCCCTGTTTTAGCTGACATACTCTAAACCCAATGATTCACTAATTTTCAAATATTAATACGACACAGGTCCTTTGCCCAGAAATAGATTTTTCCTACGTCAAAATCCCTTTTCTGGGCTCAGCCTGTGTCGCTCCGTGAAATAGTACCAGAGAATATGTCAAGCTGGGGAAGAGGAAGTACCTAAATAATTACAAAGGGACAATCAAAAACAATTAAGGTTATATGCTTATAATCTAGATCAAGTTACAAATAAGTAACATAATGACTATACAACCTTAAATCTAGACAAATTTCAAGTCATCACAGTAATTATACATAAGATGAAAGGTACAGTGGTCCCCCCGTATTCGCGGACTCGCACATTCGCAGATTTTTCTTTGGAACCTATCTAGAAATTATTCGCGGACGGACTCGCCCCTTCGCGGAATTTTCCGACGAAAATAATCACTAATTAGTGTATTTTGATGTTTATTTTCATGACTAAATACATTTTTATGATACAAAAATGATTTACTAATTTTCAAATATTAATTTTGATTAATACTGTATTAGTAAGTTTAATAATTTTAAATGATATCACATAATAAAAATAATAATTCTCTCTCTCTCTCTCTCTCTCTCTCCTACAAAGATGTATGTTTTTTTGTATGATAAATAAATGATTTACTATTTTCAAATATTAATATTAATTTATACAGCAATAATATCAATTCATTAAAGAAAATACCATAGTGAATTAGTAAGATTTTAGCTTATAAATTAAAAAAATTATGGAAGAATGAAGGAAATCCCAGTCTTCTTTCTCTAACTCCAGGTACTAAAACTGTCATGCTATCAAGTTCTGTGACAGGAGGGGCAAGAGCTGTTGTGTTGCCATCAAGTGCTCATGAAATTTCCTCTCTCTCTCATTTACTGAACTAGATTTTTTTATAGTACTTGTATATGTTTTCAATACTTTCAAATAATAATAATAATAACTGTAATTACAAAATTCATATTATGTGATAGTATTTTAAAGAAATACAATACTAATCTATCCATGTCACTTTTAATTAAGGCTAGCTAACTCTCTCTCTCTCTCTCTCTCTCTTTCTCTCTTTTGCCACACAAGATAATAATGTGTCATAGTGGTAACTCCCTCTCTTTCGCTGGAAGTGTTATAAGTATTTTTTGAGAGAACAGAGAGATAACACCTCACTCTCTGCTCTCTCTTACCAAGATGAAAGAATTTTTATGGTACTAGTATGTAAAATGTTTATTAATAATTTCAGTTATTTAATAATAATAAAACTGTAATTACAAATTTCATAATGGTAGTATTTTAAAGAGATGAAAATTACCTTTCCATTTCACTTGTAATGATAACTCCTCTTCCTTACTGAGATGGGAGAATTTTTATGGTAAATGCACGTGTTTATTTTATTTTCAAATAATAATAATAATAATAGAAGTAGTAATAATACAATAACTAATTTCAAATGAAAATTCTTCCCTTCGTCTTTTTCTGTATCAATTTCCCTACCTCATAACTCCAGTGACGCTCGGAGCTGGGAAAGTAACAATGCCATACAATGGTCAACGAATTTAATGGTTTTATGTAATCCCTCTCTCTCTCTCTCTCTCTCTCACCACAAGATACTTGTCATACAATTGGTGTCTCTATTTCTTCCTTTTATCTCTCTCGCTCTCAGCAAAAGAATTGATAGACAAACATAATTGCACAGTCCTCTCTTTCTCTCTTCTCTGGAGAAATATTATTGAAACCGTAAGGAGTTATTCTCTCTCTCTCTTTCTGCTATTAGCTGTTTATATATTTCTAATGGTAAAATGTTTAAGATGACTTTAAAATGATATTAATAATACCAATTCAATGGTATATTTGATGTAGGATAATACTTTAAGTAGACATTTGGTATTTGTGATTTCACATACAATTGTTTCCTTTGTAAAAAGAAAATGGATATCTCAAATAGTAACAGTATGAAAGAAAACGTGCATGACTGAATACTTATAGGGGGACTGAATTATTTTCACATACGTAACTAAGTCATGCAGTACGTATATAGTATGTATTTATGTATAACCATAAAATGTAAGATTTACTTTAAAACAGTATTAATAATATTTCAAAGATTAATATGAACCATAATAGGATATTTTATGTATATTTGATGAAGGATGGTCTTTTTAGGGATACTTTGGTGTTTGCATGTTCAGGATAGGAGTTTATGAGCATTTTTAGAGGGGGGTTCCAAACATTCACGGATTCTAACTATTCGCGGGGGGGTCTGGTACACATCCCCCGCGAATACGGGGGGGACCACTGTACTTATGAAATAATCAATATGTACAATATGTTACATCCAAGGACTAGTACGGCTGTGACGTAACTGGGCTAAGGCAAGAATGCTAATGAGGCCGGTAGGAAGGAGAAGGCAAAGGAGAGACATAAGCTGGACTACTTACTACTATCTCCAGCAGTATCAGGGGAAACTGTGTTTCCCGCCGCTACTGTTGGAAACTTAAGGGCTTCCAAGGACTTAAGATAATGCCGTTTGAATACTGTCGGAGATTTCCAGCCAGTGTACTTCTTCAGATCTTCAAATTTCATATGTTGGAAAAAGTTTATTGAGGTAGCTATAGCTCTAATATCATGTACCCGTGGAAAAGACTGCGGGTTGGCTTGTTTGATAAAATATAAAAATTTGTTGCCTAATGCCTTTGAGGGAAATAGTGCCACCTTTTTCTCTAATAAACAGAGGCCCAGAAGATGTCAAGGTTGTCCTGTCTAAGTATGCTTTCAATGAAGTGAGTGGACATAAGGATGGGTCCTGTGGAAGCGGAACAATCTTCCAGGGGGCCCACCTATCTAATGGATCCTCATTTTTTGCAAGAAATTGGCGATCTGGAGAAAGTAACACTTCTCCTGAAGGGAGAAACTCTATGTGACCTAGGTCTCTAGATAAAGCCGACAGTTCTGAAATTCTAGCTCCTGAGGCTAAACTTATGAGGAATAGTGTTTTCCTCAATAGGGCTAGTCACACGAGGTACTGTTAGTATCTGAGGCTAACTTAAGAACATCATTGAAGAACCATGACACAGACTTGGGCCTCTCAGTAGGTCTGAGCCTGGCGCAAGCTCTGGGGATAGATGTTAAGTATGAATCCGTTAAATCTATCTTGAATCCAAATTGGAAAATCTTTTTAAGAGCCGATTTGGTAGTAGTAATGGTACTAGCTGCCAAACCTTTTTCAAATAATGATCTGAAAAAGGAGATTGCAAGATTTGTGGTCATGGTTTGTGCATTAGATTCCCTCAGGAATGTAGCCAGCTTTTTAACTGCTGAATCATATTGATGAAGGGTTGATTCACGTTTATCAGATTCTAAGAACATGATGTTCTGAGGATTGATATCAGCATCCCTCTGTGCTGCAAACTTCATGAAGTCCATAAAGTTAGGGCTTTCTGAATTCCTGAGGAAGCGAACACAGTCCGTGTTTGCACCGGTTGTGATAGTCTGGGGTTGGGAATCCGTTGAGGGCGGAGTCCCAACTCCAGCAGAAGAGGGAACCAATTGCTCTTGGGCAATTGGGAGCTATCAGAGCGATGTGACCCTTGAATGTCCTGAGCTTGTTCAGAACTTTCATGAGAAGATTCACCGGAGGAAAAATGGTATTTTCATTTTAAAATAAGTTTTTAAATATACTTACCTGGTAGTTACATATATATAGCTTAATCCCACTGATTCGTCGCGCGCACGGCAGAAATTCAAAATTCGCGGCTATCGCCAATAGACGGTCAGGTGATCATACCTGTGCTCCCTCTATGTAGGTATCTGGAACCATTCCCATTTGTCCTCAGAAATTCCATGCCTCTGTTCTGAGGGGAAGAGGGAGGGACCCTTTATATATGTAACTACCAGGTAAGTATATTTAAAAACTTATTTTAAAATGAAAATACCATTTTTAAATATCTAACTTCCCTGGTAGTTACATATATATAGCTGATTGGCACCTTTGGTGGTGGGTCAGAGAACCGAAGCACCGTTGGGAATTCGTAAAATTATTGATTGCTACAAATTAGCTGTACCAATAATCTGGTTCATACCTGATAAGGAAGCTGGCTTCAAAGTTTTTCTGCCTCATTAGCCTGCATTCCTTGAGAGACCCAGCGATCCACCCAGGGGGGTGTAGAAAGTCTCTGTGGGGCTGTCACACGGTCCTTGACCTTAACATGACTAGACCACCACCCTTGCTATCCTGGCAAAGCCATGGACAATGAGCTGACCACCTGACCAACTAACACACTAAAACACACTCCATAAAACCTAACTTGGACTTTCACCCCAGACTGTGGAAGGTTGCAACAACCTTCACAGACAGCCTGTGAGGTCACGTTCAATAAAATGCAAGGGTATAAATAAGGTTATAGGTTAGAGGCAGTTGTACCTTCTCCAACTATGGCACCGGAGGCAACGTACGGCCCTAGGGAACAACAATCCTCATATTGGGTCTGTACGTCTTTAAGGTAGCAATCTGCGAAGACTGACTTGCTTCGCCAGAATGTCACTTCCAAGATCGATTCCATCGACTTGTTGTGTCTATACGCCATCGAAGTCGCAACAGCTCTTGCTTCGTGCGCATTGACTTTGAGTATTGGGAAGCTTTTCTCATCACAACTGGTGAGCTTCCCTTATTAAATCCTTGACAAAGAACGCCAGAGCGTTCTTCGGCAAAGGTAGTGAAGGCTTCTTTACCAAGCACCAGAGGTTGTCTGTCTGTCCTCTTAAGTTTTTGGTTCTCTGTAGATAATACTTTAGGGCTCTCACTGGACAAAGGCCTTTCTCCTTTTCCTGTCCTAGTAAATGAGATAACCCTGGTATGGTAAAGGATCTAGGCCATGGGTGAGAAGGATTCTCATTCTTGGCGAGAAAACGTAGTTGCAGCGAGCAGACTGCATTCTCCACATTGAAGCCTACATTCTTGCTAAAGGCTTGCAACTCTCCTATCCTCTTGGCCATTGCCAATGCAACCAGGAATAGGGTCTTCCTGGTGAGATCCTTCCATGAAGCCTTGTCGAGGAGTTCGAACCTGCTCGAGGTTAGAAAAGTCAGAACAACATTCAAATTCCAAGAGGGGGTTGGGTTGTCCTTACTCTTAACTTTCTCAAAGGACCTTATGAGGTCCGAGAGATCCTTGTCTCCCGACATGTCAATATCTCTGTGACGGAAGACGGAGGCTAGCATGCTGCGTTATCCCTTGATGGTTGATACTGCTAGTTTCTCTTGGGTTCTTAAGTGTAACGGAAAATCTGCCAGTTGAGTTAGAGAGGTACTGAAAGAAATGTTGTTAATTCTGCACCATTCCCTGAACACGTCCCACTTTGACTGGTACATCTTGATTGTGGACGTCCTCCTCGCTCTCGCGATTGCTCTTGCAGCTTCCCTCGAAAAGCCCTTCGCTCTGCCAGTTTTTCCATAGTCGAAAAGCAGTTAGATTGAGAGTGAGGAGATTTTGATGGTGTCTCTCTATATGTGGCTGTCTGAGTAGATCGTTTGGACAAGGTAACGATCTGGGGGTGTCTACTAACCACTTCATCACTTCTGTGATCCAGGGTCTCATGGGCCAAAACGGAGCTATCAGGGTCATGCGGGCGTTGTTCGATTCCCTGAACTTCTTCATGACTCAGTCTAGGATCTTGAATGGGAGAGGAGAGAGAAGGGAGAGAAGAGAGAGAGAGATAGAGAGAGAGAGAGAGGCGAGAGAGAGAGGGAAGAGAAGAGAGGAAAAGAGAAGGAGAGAGAGAGAGAGAGAGAGAGAGAGAGGCGTACGTGTCTAGTCCTTCCCAATCCATGAGGAAGGAGTCCACTGCCACTGCTTCCTGGTCTGGGACTGAAGAGCAGTAAACAGGTAACCTCTTCGTTCTCTGCGTCGCAAAGAGGTCTATAGACGGTTCTCCCCACAGATTCCAAAGCCTGCTGCACACCTCTTGATGTAGGGTCCATTCTGTCGTGAGAACCTGTCTTCCTCTGCTGAGAAAGATCCGCCCTGACATTGTTCTCTCCCTCTATGAAGCGGGTTATCAGAGTTATATTGTTCGCTTTTGCCCACAGCAGGAGATCTTTTGCTGCCTCGTAAAGGGAATCCAAACGAGTGCCTCCCTGTTTCCTGATGTAGGCCAACGCTGTGGTGTTGTCTGCATTGACCTGTGCTAATTTGTTCTGGACATCCTCCTGGAAGCGTACTAGCGCTAGATGAATGGCCACCAGTTCCTTCAAGCGTATATGCCATTTCTTCTAATGGTCTTCTCATAGACCCGAGATCTCGCCCTTCCCCAGTGTTGCACCCCACCCCACGTCCGATGCGTCTGAATACAACACTAGGTCGGGGTTCTCCTGTTGAAGTTTGAAGCCTTCTTGTAGCTTGTTGGTGTCGTCCCACCAACTCAACTGAATGTTCTGGAACAACCTACGTATTAAGTCCACAACATAAACCGTAACTGAATCGGGCGCTCCGACAGCTGCCTACTGACAGCGTTTGGTAATGAAGCAAGTTGTCCAAGCATCTGAGCAAGTCATGTGATCTTTGCCTTTTAAAGGGTTATGCCAAGAGACCATACAAATTGTCTATTTGTTTGTCACTGAAGCTGGACGGAAAGGAGGTGAATCTCTTAACGAGGCGATGATTCTCTTAAGGCATGTGCCCAATAGGCAAAAGTCAATTGCCCTCTAGAGACCGAGGTTCTTAATGGCAAGACATTCTCATAGTAGTTGAATCTCAGCTAAAAACAAAAACAACATTTTGTTCCATTGCAGACGATGGTGGAAAGTGAATGCAAACTACGTCTTCACAGATGAATCGAGAGAAGGATTCTCAAGGTTCTGAACCTGTGCTTATAAAGGGCTGAAAACGCTAACAGCCATTTCATTGCTGTAAGGTGAGGGGTTGTAGTTGTAATGAAAGCGGGGCGGTTTCCAGTAATGAAAAACAAGGAAGTACTACTTCTCATGGGCTGATCATTTGGAAATAGAGCTGGCAGGTTGGGGAGCAGGCGATGTCTTCCGTATATATCTGTCAATTCGGGGTGAACAATGAACAATTGCCCCTCTCCGAATAAGAGATATTTTGAAGACAAAATGATATTGTTATGTTACAATAAAGTTTCATACATACTTACCTGGCAGATATATACATAGCTAAGACTCCGTCGTCCCCGACAGAAATTCAAATTTCGCGCCACTCGCTACAGGTAGGTCAGGTGATCTACCGGCCTGCCCTGGGCGGCAGGACTAGGAACCATCCCCGTTTTCTATCATATTTTCTCTCTTCCACCTGTCTCCTGCGGGGAGGCTGGGTGGGCCTTTAATTGTATATATCTGCCAGGTAAGTATGTATGAAACTTTATTGTAACATAACAATATCATTTTCATACAATCAACTTACCTGTCAGATATATACATAGCTGATTGGCACCCTTCGGTGGAGGGTGAGAGACAGCTTCTATATGGAATAGACAGGTAAACAACATATGTTGTAGGTATAAATAAAACCTTGGTTCCTACCTGATAGGTGGTAGACTTCGTGGGTGTTTGCCCAGTAGTCTGCATCACCTCAAGAAACTTTAGCGAGATATATGATCTATGGCCAAGAGTTCTTGTGGGTCTGCCGATGGGGTCTTATCCGCTTACTCGGCAGAGCCTAAAAGGACTTTGTCAATGGGTGCTGATCCACTTATATGACAATACACCTTATGAAGGAGCACACAACCAATCCCGACCACCTGATCCTAACCATATGTTAGTAACTTAAGGATTGTTTCCGAGTTTATCCCCGAACTCGTCACAACAACCGTAACTCAAAACCACTACACACACATACATAATTTTCAAAAAAAAATTATACTCATCTAATTGGATATGACAAGCGTCTCTTACTGAACAACATAGACGGCCGCCCGTGCTAAACCAAGTCCTCCATTGTTCGAAGAGACTCCAGACCATATCCAAAAAGAAGAAAAGTATATACATTTTAAGGATTGGTGTCGGCTCCCGTACCCAGAATCGTATCCGCCGATACGAAAGGACTAGAGAAAAACACTTCTCATATGTCACACGAACGTCTTTCAAGTAATGAGATGCAAATACTGAGTTGCATCTCCAAAATGTCGTATCTATGATGTTTTAAGCGACATATTCTTATAAAACGAGAGAGACGTCGCTACAGCTCTTACTTCATGAGCTTTTACTCTCAATAGTTGTAACTGTTCGTCAGGACAGACCTTATGAGCGTCTGTAATGACGTTTCTTACAAAGAATGCCAGCGCATTCTTGGACATCAGTCTTGTGGGGTCTTTTACCGCGCACCAAAGACCTTGTCTAGAGCCTCCCATCTGATGCTTTCTCTGAAGGTAGAACTTCAGAGCTCTAACAGGGCATAGAGACCTCTCTGCTTCTCTGCCTACGAGACTCGACATTCCTTTGACTTCGAATGACTTAGGCCAGGGATTCGTGGGATTCTCGTTTTTCGCTAAAACAGGGTCTTAAACGAGCAAATAGCCGAGTCTCCCTTGAATCCTACTTTATCCTGCAGAGCATGTAATTCACTAATTCTCTTTGCCGTAGCTAAAGATAATAGGAATAGGCATTTTCTGGTTATGTCTCTAAACGATGCCAGATGAGGAGGTTCGAATCTTTCCGATGACAGATACTTGAGGACTACGTCTAGGTTCCAGTTCGGAGGTACTGGTTCCTTAGACTTTGAAGTCTCAAAAGACCTTATGAGATCGTGGAGATCTTTATTATTTGCCAGATCTAATCCTCTGTTCCTGAATACAGCCGAGAGCATACTTCTGTATCCCTTTATTGTGGATACGGCTAGATGAGATTTTTCTCTCAGGAATAGCAGGACAAATCAGCAATTTCCGCTATAGAGGTAGTGGAGGAGGACAACTTCTGGATCTACACCACCTTCTAAATACCTCCCACTTCGATTGGTATACTTTCGTAGTGGAGGTTCTGCGTGCTCTCGCGATCGCGCTTGCCACTTCGCGAGAAAAGCCTCTCGCTCTGACAAGTCTTTCGATAGTCGAAAGGCAGTCAGAGCGAGAGCGGGGAGGTTTTGATGGTACCTCTTGAAGTGTGGTTGTCTGAGAAGATCCGTCCTTCTTGGTAGGGATCTTGGAAAGTCTACGATCCACTCTACCACCTCCGTGAACCATTCCTGGCCGGCCAAAAGGGGGCTATTAACGTCATCCTCGTCTCCTTTGACGCCACAAACTTTTTCATTACTAACCCCAGGATTTTGAATGGGGGAAAAGCATAAACGTCTACTCGAGACCAATTTAGCAGGAAGGCGTCTACCATAAGTGCTCTTGGATCTTCCACGACCGAGCAAAAACACTGGGAGCCTTTTTGAAATGAATGTTGCGAAGAGATCCACATGAGGAGTCCCCACAGAGACCAGAGATCGAGACACACTCCCTCGTGTAGTGTCCATTCTGTATGAAGGACCTGGTTCCTCCTGCTGAGCCTGTCCGCCCTCACATTCTTTACTCCCTGTACGAACCTTGTCAGTAGGGAGATGTTCCTGAGAGACGTCCAAAGTAATAGGTCTCTCGTCAGCTCGTAAAGGAACGAGGAGTGCGTCCCTCCCTGTTTCCGAATGTAGGCAAGTGCGGTGGTGTTGTCCACGTTTACTTGCATACCTTGTTTGACACCAGAGGTTCTAGGCTCTTCAAAGCCAGATGTTACAGCGAAGAGCTCTTTGCAGTTTATGTGCCAAGTCACCTGTGCTGGTTCCCAGGTGCCTGACACCTCTTCTGAGCCTAATGTTTCGCTCCCCAACCTTTCTCCGACGCGTCGGAGTACAACACTAGGTCTGGGTTCTGTGTTTTTAGAGAGATCCCTTTGTTCTCTTCCAGAGGGGGCAACCACCACTCTAGGCGCGACTTTATCTCCACTGGAATGGGAAAAACGTCCGAAAGTTGTCGGTTTTCCAGCTCCAAGACTCTTGAGAGAAGAATTGAAGCGGACGTAAATGAAGTCTTCCTAGAGGGAAGAACTTGTTCTAGCGAGGAAAGCGTCCCTAGAAGGCTCAAACCATTCCCTCGCCGACGTATGTTGCTTCCCTAAGAAGAGAGAGACAATCCGCAAACCTTTTGTGATTCTCTCTTGCGAAGGAAATACTCGAAAACCCCGAGAATCCATCCGAATCCCCAGATAGACTAGGTCCTGTCTGGGGGTCAGCTGAGACTTCTCGAGGTTCCAGCAAGCAATCCCAAACGCTTTGATCAAATCTAGAGTTAACTTTAGGTCCTCCAAGCACTGTCTCTCTGATCTGGCCCTGATGAGCCAGTCGTCCAGATACAGAGAGACATTTACTCCTTTGAGGTGAAGAAACCTCGCCACATTCTTCATCAGGCTTGTGAAGACCTGAGGAGCTGTGGACAGGCCGAAACACAAGGCTCTGAACTGAAAGATCCTTCCCCCCGTCATGAAACGGAGAGGTACTTCTTCGATGAAGGGCGGGGATCGGGACGTGAAAGTAGGCGTCCTGGAGATCTAGAGACACCATCCAATCTCCTTGTCGTAATGACGCTAGGACTGAAGCAGAAGTCTCCATGGAGAACTTCTCCTTTTGAACAAATTTGTTCAGAGAGCTGACGTCCAGTACTGGTCTCCAGCCTCCCGAGGCTTTCGCAACCAGAAAAAGGCGATTGTAAAACCCCGGGGAGTTTTTGATCCCGTACTAGTTCTATCGCTCTCTTGTCCCACATTTGTTCCACCATCGATCAAAGAGTATCCCTCAGCACAGGATCCTTGTACTTGGCTGATAGTTCCCTTGGTATTGACGTTAGGGGAGAAGTGTTCAGGAAAGGGATACGATATCCCTTCCTTAAGATCGCCAAAGCAGAGGGGGCGCTTGGGTTTTTTTATCTTTTTGCGTTTATCGTGTCCAGGCTTCCACAAATCCCAGGAGCCTGGCACCTACTGGTGCTTGGAGGAGGAGAATCTTCATTTTCCCTTTTTAAAGGGACGAAAGGCAGATCTACCTCTCTTCTCCGGAGCCTTCCTTCTTGTGGGAGGTCTGGAGGACGGACCACCTCGAAAGGGCTGCACCGATGTACTAGGTCCTTTCTTGTCCGATGCAGAAACAGGTTTCTTCTTTCTTGCTGACTGCGTCAGAAAGATCCTGAGTCGCCTTCTCAGTTAAAGAATGCGCAATGTCCTTTACTAACTGAGAAGGGAACAAAAAGTCAGATAGAGGCGAATACAGTAGAGCTGCCCTCTGAGCATGAGAGACTGCCTTTGTTAAGAAGGCGCCATATACAGTCCTTTTCTTTAAAAGACCTGCTCCAAACAATGAGGAGATTTCAAAAGATCCATCCTGTACCGCTTTGTCAATACAAGACAATATGCATAACAGGGCTTCAGGTTCGATTCCTTCCGAATCATGGGCTTTCTTGGACATCACCCCAAGGGACCAATCTAAGAAGTTGAAGACTTCCAATACATGAAAGAGTCCCTTGAGATGATCCAGTTCTGAAATTCCCCACGTAATTCGTGCTGAATTGAGACTTTGTCGACGTGAAGCGTCAACTAAGGTCGAAAAATCTGCTTCCGTTGTAGAAGGGAGAGCAATACCCATATTCTCTCCCGTCTGATACCATATGCCTCTTTTCCCAGCTAATCTTGCTGGAGGCATGCAGAAGACTGTCCTCACTAAGTCTTTCTTAGACTTCATCCATGAGTCTAAGGATTGTAATGCCCTCTTCATCGAAATGGTGGGTTTCATTTTGAGAAAAGACGAAGGCTTCTTCGTCTTAGCACTGGAAAGAGCGAGCGAGGAGAAGGGAGGACGGCAAGGAGTCAAAAAACGTTTCTCCATACTCACACCTCAAGAAGCAGGGTAAGTCAAAACCTTATAGTTAGACAGACCCTCTCTTCCATGATATTCATCATCGAGTTTTCCTCCAACTCGGGATCTACATGAGCCTCCGTTCTCCTTTCCGAACGTTCCTCTTCTGTGAGGAGACAAACTCCTAATAGGAGAGGGGCTAAGGGAATGATAAACCTTCCTCTTTCCCGCTCTAATAGACTTGGAAGGCGTCACAAGCTCCGGCTTCTCTTGAAATTTAGAAGACGCTTCCCGCTTGTATGACGCTTCCCGTTCGCCAAGCGTCCTGGCTGACGTCTCTTGCTGACGTCTTGATGACGCTTCGCGCTGGAAAGACGCTCCGCTCTCCAAAGGCGTCCTACTTGGCGTCACAATATTGGACGGAGCGTCACGTCTAAGATCCGCTTTCAATGACGCTTCACGTCTAAAAGACGTCTTACGTCTCTCTGGCGTTACGAAACTCTCGTAAGCCCCCGTTCTAGCTCTCGAACTCGAAAGCTTCTGCAAGACGTTTAGGCAGCTTCACGTCTGTCTGACGCTTCTCGTTGAGCAGGTGAGAGAGGACGAGACTTCTTAATTGGAAGCGTCACGTCCTTCCGACGGGGCCGCTAAAAACTCCCACTAGAGATGACAGTTGCTCTTGAACTGCCATAATTATCTTTCTTGACGCTTCTCCCACGTCCAGTGCATGACGCCTTTCGTCATCACTCGGGGGAGAAGAATGAAAGGGTACTTCCGCGTACACGTCAGGTGACGCTGACGCCACCTTCGCTTCTTAATAGAAGACGGAGCGTCATCTGAGAAGCGCTCTGGGCTAGAAATCTATGTCAGGCTTCATATGACGCTTCAGCGGTCTCGACAAGTTCGACTCCTTCCACCCTCGTTTAGGTGAGGGAGAGGGAGAGGACGAGAAACACTCGCGAAGGACGCTTTTTCTATAGCGCCCTTGACCGCCCCTGCCACGAAGCAGAGCTAGCTGAAGGGACGTCTGACCGTTGGGGATTCCCCACGACCTCCTTAAGGCTTTCGACTTTCCTCTCCTCTGGGCATGGGAGCTTGGAAGAGGTCTAGGCCTGGGAGCGTCGCAGGGACGATCAAACGCCCCCTCCACAACACTGGGAGACTCACTTCACTGAAAGCTCACTTTCACTAGCCTTGCCTTACCTTTGAAGTCAGCCATCTTGGACTTCATGTCTCTAATTGTAGCTTTCAGATTGGCGATTTCCGATGCCGAATCCGAAAAAGCACTCTGAGAATGAGATACATAGGGAGAATCTACATCAGTAGGATTAGAATTATCCGTGAAAGGCTCAATAGGCCTTGAACTCACACCTTTCAGCCGTCTAACTCTATCCCTCTCTAACTTCTTCAAATAAGAAGTCAAAGTCTTCCACTCTTCTGCATTCAATCCCTCGCATTCCTTACAAGTATTAATAGCAGAACACTGAACCCCCCTACATTTACGGCATACAGTGTGAGGATCAACCGAAGCTTTCGGTATCCTCACCCTGCAGCCTACATTCACACACATTCTCACACTCACATTTGAATCAGACATACTGAGAAAAATCCAAAAGAGTTATTCCAAAAACAGTCCACAGTAGCGAATGCCAAAACACGATCCAGATACGTCACCAAAAAGCCGAAAAACGATGATCAAAGGATGAAATATGAATCTAAGTCAGGAGGTAATAGCAACAATGTTGATACCACCGGCGACAGAGAAAATATGATAGAAAACGGGGATGGTTCCTAGTCCTGCCGCCCAGGGCAGGCCGGTAGATCACCTGACCTACCTGTAGCGAGTGGCGCGAAATTTGAATTTCTGTCGGGGACGACGGAGTCTTAGCTATGTATATATCTGACAGGTAAGTTGATTGTATGAAACTCAGATGTCTGAAGAAAATATTCCGCATTATCGCAATGCGATGCAGCGTGAGACTAGTAAAGACTTCTGTTACCGTGTGGTAAACATAAAAGATGAAAGAGTCCAGAATATTTATCTCTGTTGAAAATTCTTGTAATATTCAAGGGGATGCAGAAGATGTCATTCATGTATGCGAGAATCCCCGTTAATCAGAGACGTAAGTCCGATATTGTGGACAGAGAAAAGGTTCGTTAGTCAATCCTTGTATGGGAGAGAGACACAATCAGACCATGCACCTCGGAGAGCCAGCTGGTACTAGGTTGTCTTCCTGCAGTCCCCTACTCAGTGGTTCTTGCTCACTCGCTATCCTGAGTTGCCAGGTAATCCATTCTTCGAAGGAATGCGTTCGGCTAGAATAATCGGGCGTTAAAAAAGGGATCTATTATGCTCGAGCAATTATATTTAAACGAAAACAGATTTCGGTTAAAACAAAAAACTGAGGTGGTGGTGTCGTGACCATACCATAAGTATCTTAAAAAACGAAACTGGTAACTCTTGGAAGTGGGAAGATGCAGACAGTCCCGAGTTTCAGTTCCATTAGGATACTAGCCGTCTCGGTCACAAACCGTAGAATTAACTACGGTATGCGACTAACCCCCGGACAATTCAACTGCTTAACAGAATCATGTCTCGAGGGTAATATACGTCGTGTATTTGTAGGTTTCTGTACGAGTTCCATCCTAAATTCTTTTCCCTTAGAGGAATGAGAATAAGGATTGGAAATCTACACCCTTCCTTCTCTATTCAAGAGAGTGAAGGAGAAGTTTTCCCCTAAGGAAAGCTTCAATAGTGAAAACAGAAAACCCGAAGACAAAAGTTCAAGTCAAACTGGATATTCGCATTCGTTCTTCTGAATTCCAGGATTGGTCGTCTACTGAGAGGTATCCTTACTTCAGTAGCAGTTCTTCTTACAAACGCTAGAAATTCCAGGAATTCGAGCATTCGGCGAAGTTCCAGATTATTGTAAAAAACAATTATCGGGGATTTAGATATAAAGTCCTGCGTTGCCTTTTGGGCTAAGGCAGAGGAGACCTCATTCTTGAAGGAGGAAGATTTCTGGTGTCTACCCTTCATAAACTGAGGGCAGGCTCCGAGGTACAGCCTGCTGAAAAATATTCGGATATAAGTCCGCCAATACCGCAAGTAATCTTTTCAGATTCGCCGCATGAAGAGTTTCTTGCGTCTCCTCCTCTGATTCTCTTCCAAAGGAATGGCGATTTCCGATGTCGAACGAGTGGGGGAATCACGCGCATCGTCTTGCTTGCGTGCGTCATGCATGCGTCCAACCTGCTGCGAGGGAGCATGCTGCGTGCGTCCAGCCTGTTGCGAGGGAGCATCAAGATCCTTGTCATTTCCCGTCACACGTCCAGTAAGCTGTGAGGAAACCTGGTTGCGCGCGTCATGCTTGCGTCAAGCATGCTGTGTCTGCTTCGTCACGCGTGTAGGTTGTTGCGAGGGAGTGTCTAAGAGCGCGGCAACCTGCAGCGATTCTTCGTCTTGCAATCTGTTAGCATCACGCTGTGCTAACTGCGGTTTTATCTTGTGTTTTATCGGTCGCGCTTCCCTGTTAGTTCTTGGGACTTGTCGACATCAAACAGAGACGAAATGGACTGTTGAAGCTTTAACAAGAAAGCTGCTTGCGGTACCTCTTGCTGCTAGCTAACAACGAGATGGCACTGCAAGTACGTCTACAGCTTCGGAGACTCTGTGGGGTCTTGTGGCGAAGAGGAGGAGACGTCCCTTGCGACTGCCACTAATCCGGGGGAGGGGGAGACACGTAGCACGTCTTCTTCCTCCGAAGGGCGCTGCGTCCTACCCCTCTGTTAGGTGCAGACGCGAAGTCAAGTTCCGACAGGAATCTCCCCGGAAAGCTTTAAACGCTACCCGAAGGTTTCTGGAACGTAAACGGGGGACCTGCGCCTGTTTAGAGGTCTCGATACTTGCGGTTGTCACCAACTGCCAACCGCGTATAGGGCTTGCGTCATCCGAGAATGACGAACACTTCCTCATCTCGCCTTTCCAGCGGCGAGGGGGAGCATCCTGGGTTGCGTCAACAGGATCGCTCGAGGGGACGTCCGATTGCTTTTTAACGTCTCTCACCTCCCTTCGCCGGTCGACATTCCTTCTCCCAGGGGTTGGGGAGCATGGAAGAGGTCTAGGGCTAGGAGCGTGACAGACATGAACGGGCGCACCCTCCACTACACTAACACTGTCACCAAATTTGCGATGGAAACTACCCACAGTCTATTCAGTCCCCTTTCCGAAGAAAGGGATTGCATTAACACGCAAGCCGAACTAGCCGCAAAAACATTCATAGTCGGCTAACTTACCTACGACTCCTTAGGTGGGTCTGGTACTCTTAACTTAGGGCTAGCCTAAGGAATATTAGTATTAGGTTAGACAAGCTTGACTATCAGAAGAACTAGCTGATAGAACACAATACGATCTACCTCTTCTAATTAAAATCTAATTGCATCTTATAGTAAACATACTTTTTATTATTTCTCATACATATCTGCTTCCTGCATTTGTTAACTATCGTAAGAGGATCAAGAGCCGCTTGGAAGCCGGGACTCGAAACCCTTAACTACATAGTCGGCGATCTTGAATTCAGAAAACAAGAAAAACTGTAGAAGTCGGAAACTGACCAACTGAAACTTATTTGTGTGAAAAACAAATTAAGGTTAATCTGATATCAGCGAAAGCCATTAAGTAACAAAAAAGCAAGCAATGGGTACTTCACCAATTGTAATAAAAGCAAACCCAAACAAAGAAGAGCGAATTTCCAACGTGCTGCTCGAACGACGGCAGGGAATTTCTGAGGACAAATGGGAATGGTTCCAGATACCTACATAGAGGGAGCACAGGTATGATCACCTGACCGTCTATCGGCGATAGCCGCGAATTTTGAATTTCTGCCGTGCGCGCGACAAATCAGCGGGATTAAGCTATATATATGTAACTACCAGGGAAGTTAGATATTTAAAAAGGTAAATCTTGTTCCATTGATTCCAATCTATAGCCAATAACGCGTCAGTGGCATAAGCCAGAGGGTCCAGGTTGGGGGCCACATAACAAGGAGGGAGTTTGTGGTTCGACTCCGTGGCGAAGAGATCCACCTGAAGCCCCGGTACTAGCTGACAGACCCAAATGAATGACTTCTTGTCCAGGGACCATTCGGACTCCAGTGGAACCGAACGTGATAGCGCATCCGCCACCACGTTCCTTATTCCGGCAAGGTGAGTGGCTGATAGGTGCTACTTGTTCTTGCCTGCTAGTGAAAAGATGGCTATCATGACATGGTTCATGTGGCTTGATTTGGAACCTCCCCTGTTGATGCAGTGTACTACCACTGCACTGTCGAGCACCAGCTTGATATGAGATTTCTTGGCTGGACGAAGTTTCTTCAGGGTGAGGAACACTGCCATGGCTTCTAGCACATTGATATGAAGCTGGCGGAATTGAAGGGACCATGTTCCTTGTACCTTTTTGTACTGTGAGTACCCGCCCCAACCTGTTAGTGATGCATCTGTGTGGATCACTAGGGCCGGCGGAGGGAACTGTAGTGGAATTGTCTTTGACAAGTTCTTGACCTCCGTCCAGGGACGGAGACGCTTCCATAAGATCGCCGGAATAAGAGCTAATCTGTCCCGGGATCTTTTGTTCACTTTCAAACGCCAAACTCTATTTATATATTTTAGTTTGGCTTTCAACAGGACGTCCGTCACTGAAGCAAATTGGAGAGAAACTAAGATCCTTTTTTGGTTCCTCCGGGACGTCTGTTTGCACTTGAGAAATTGTCTGGTTGCCTTGGCTATTTCTCTCCTTTTCAACGGCGGGATTGATAGAGTATGTGAATCCAAATCCCATCGAATTCCCAGCCACTGGAAACGGGACGCCGGGGTTAGCCGGGACTTTGTCCTGTTTATCTGGAATCCTAGGTATTCCAGAAAATGGATGACCGTGGCAGTTGCTTTGCGGCAAGCTTCGATGCTTGTGGCCCACATGAGCCAATCGTCCAGATAGGCTATTACCATGATTCCCTGAGATCTTAGTTCCTGGACTACCGTTTCCGCCAACTTTGTAAATATCCTGGGGGCTATGTTGCCCGAATGGCATTACCTAGAAGGAGTAGGCTTGGTTCCCCAACTTGAAGCCTAGGAACGGGCGGAAGTGTCTTGCTATCGGGACATGATAGTAGGCGTCCGTAAGATCTATAGAGGTGGTGACGGCCCCACGGGGAAGTAAGGTCTGCACCTGCGAAATGGTCAGCATCCTGAACTTGTCGCAATGAATGAATAAGTTTAGACGGGACAAGTCTAAGATTATTCTTCGTTTGTTTGAGTCTTTCTTTGGCACGCTGAACAGGCGACCTTGAAATTTTAAATGTCTGACTCTTGACACTACTCCTTTTTGAAGGAGATCGCGGGAATACTCTATCAATTCCGCTGTTGGTTCTTGATAGAAGGTGTTGGGTGGGGGGGTGGACCTTGGATGGATCCAACTCCAACCCAGACCTTTGGACACAATACTTTGGGCCCAATTGCTGAACCTCCAACGTTGACGAAAGAGGTACAGCCTCTCTCCTACCTGGACGTTCTCATTGGGTTGCTGAGGGGCGACCTCCACGCGGACCTCTGCCTCTGCTGGTAGCCCTTCCGCCGCCTCGCTGACGAAAGGCTCCTCTAGCCCTGCTGCCCCTGCCGAACCTATTGAAAGCCTGAAAGGCTTGGCTTTCAAACGTCGGGTTGAAGGCCGGGGAGACAGCGAAAGAGGTTGACGCCTGCGGCTGTTGGGGCTGTGTCAACAGCACGAACTGCTGTTGTGGTTGGCTTTTAGAGGTTGAAGGTTGGGGAACCGGTACTGCCTGGACCAAAGTCTGTTGTTGTTGTGGGGCCTGGAAGGGCTGGAACTTCCTAGGCTTCTTCTTGGCTTTGGGATTCAATGTGGAAGACTCCGATTTCCTTTGGAGACTAATCCCCACCGACAAACTCTTAAGACTTTGAGGTTAAAATCTAGCAGCCTCATGTGTACCTCGTTCACTGCTGAGGCTGGAAAAAGGTCCGGTCCCCATATCGAAGAGGCCAGGAGTTTGTTGGGCTCATGCAGAATTGTGGACTCTGCTAAGACATGCTTCCTGCAATTCCTCCTAGCCAAAACATAATCATATAAGTCACATTGCATACTTGACAATTGCGCCTTAGCTCTGATCTTGAACAATGGCTCCTGTGCATAGATAACAGCAGCTGCTTCTGTCATGACTAGTACGTTGAGGGATCTCGCAAGCCGTGTTCTAGCATCGAATTCTGTCTGGATGAGCCCATCAGACAGCCTGGGTAATCTCTCACTAAATAGAGAGATGGCACGAGCTTGCAGAGTGAGTTCTGCCACTTTAGATGTGAACGGGATGGGAGTCTCTTCGTCCACAGTGAAAATTGTGAAGGGACTTCTGAAAGCCGTAACTTTAGTGTTTACACAATGCCATTCCTCCAGGTTACGGATCCAAGCTTGTTGTGCCTGGTCCCGAGAGAGGATAACCGTCTCTTTAGGGACCTTATCCTCCCTTATCAAGGCAGATTCCGTGAGACGGACATAGCCTATCAAAGGGGCTTGGAACCCTGGCGGGTGGAACTCGAAGTCCTCTATCCTTCAAGTCCCGCAGCCCTCAATCGTAAGCATTCCGTTCACGAAAGGTGCGTATGAAGCCACCCTCCATGGGTTACTTGGGTGGAAGGGAGGGAGAGTGGAGGAGTCCGGCATCAGCGGGCCTTGGGCTGCTTGACCGGCTTGTTGAAGCCCCGACGCTACGCCTTGCTGGAGACCTGCAACTATGGTCTCCTGTGTGACCAGCCTTTCTAGTATTTCTTGAAACTTGGTGTTTACCAAGTTTCCGACCATGTTGCCCATCTGTTGCATCATGTTGGATGCGAATGCTTCCTGGTCAAAGGAGGGGGGCTCTGCCCTCTCCTTGAATACCTTTGGTATCACACCTTTGGAGGTGGATGCCACAGGGTCAGCGGAGGAAGAGTGGGCTCTTTCCTTGGAAGACTTAGTCTTAGACCCTTTGGAGAGAGACCCATGTTTGGTTCTGTCCGCTCCGGGATGGTGAGCCGGAGCTTTATGGATTTGGCTGGTACTTGGCTTTCTAGGAAGGGGCTTTGGCAGCGATTTAGAGTCCAGCTTGCCCGAGACGGATTTCGATCCAGCCGATAGAAATCCCCCGGAGAACCCCTGCAAGGAAGTAGAAGAGGAAGGAGAGGAAGGTGCTCAAGGTGAGGCCTTGAGCACCTACAAAACTTTCCTCACTAGCATCCTTACCGTTGCCCATGCCGTCCACCGTCATCATCTAGTGCCGCGACCTCTTCTACGACCTCCTGCACCGATGTCTACTCTGGGGGCTGGGAAACTGTGTCTGGAATCGAGGCTATCAGGGGAGCTGCTACTTCAGGGTCCACGTAGCAGCGCTCCTCCCCCCGGGAAGATCAAAGTAGCCATCTCTTGGAAGAGGATATACGGTCTTGCCTTGGCTACGTTTCGTCCGAAGCCGCCCACCCATACCTTGAGGGTGGAAAGAGCAGCGTCCTGAACCGACTGAGCTCCCTGTAAGAGAAGGGTTAGTGTTAAACTTAAACTTAACTCTTATTACATTGTAACTTAACTTAGGAGGCATATCATTGACATATATTACATTGGTCCACCTTGTATTATCATGTACACACAGGAGAGTCACTTATAACAGAGGAGACTCATTCCACGAGATCAAAGCAGATGACACAGTTCTCGTGGTGCCACACTCCTGAACCATCTAGGTGGACTGCGCAGGTGGCGTGGGTCCGGCAGACATCGTGCCCACAGGGATCCTGGAGGACGGCGTTGCAGCCGGTCTCCATACAATGGGTGGCCTGTAAATGGAATGATACATGAGTACCATTGTTAACCATCCGGACAATGTCTGTGGTTGATATGCCATAACACCGGAGTGTTCCGGTGTTGTAGAATTATCCCCGTCTCGGCCTTCTCTTTGCCATGTACCATGCCGGAGAATCCGGTAGAGCTCGTAGTAAGTAGTTAACAGTGTTTCCGGTGACACCGGAGAACAGAAAACTACTGAATTCGGGGTAGCTACTGTTGCCATACACCGGAGAAGTAGTAGTCCAAGCAGGTACTGGGTGTCGAGATGGGAGAGATCGGGTAAGGTGGCGGCGGAGCTTGGTAACTCCGCCGTAAAACTTAATCTGAAGGGGGGGGTAGCTCCCGAAGGAGCACGGTGGCTCCGTAAACTTAAACTAAGACAGAGATTATACAAGCAACATTATACAAATGGAATACATGCAATAATGTAACCCCGTCTGAGGTCGGAGCCTCAAAGTAGTCGACATCCTCAAGGGGTCCGGCTATGCCGGAATCCTGGTTCCGCCGGAGCGGGTAGGAGGGGGTGACTAAGGGCAGGGGTATGGACCCAGAGAGTCTAGGAGATCCGAGCTCAACCGAGCCTGGTGGCCAGCCGAGGCTCGGGCGAACAGAGCTTCTTCCCCTACTCTGGGGTGAGAGCGGCAAGGTAGAGCCACCCGCACACCGAGGGTCCCTGTGGGGACCTCCCTCCATCCCCCGAAGGGGTACTCGGATCAGCTGTCAGCGACAACGCGAGCGAGATATCACCCCACCTAGGTGGGAGATGTGGAGGGAGGGAGAGGAGTGCGGTAGCGTGGTGGCTACTACGTGAACACACTCGTGGTGAAGAAGACCAGGCAAAAGGAAGGCCTATAGGCCAACTAGAGCCGACTCACACATATGAAATAAAATAAAAGGTGTAATTTACACGGGGGGAAATGGAAATAAAATGAGGTACAGAGAAAGCGAGACGTCCTGGAGGAACTAGGCTGAACAAACTGGGAAGGGTGGTCAAGAACCGGTAACTCCGAGCAGCTGGCCTAGTGTCGTGACGAATAAACGTGGGACAGGCGGCCAGGGTAGGCTAGGACTAAAAGTAGGACTAGCATATATATAAAAGGGCCTAGCAAGGTAACCTAATCAACAAGGAACATGCATGCATGAAAACTGGGTCGGTAGGGCTCCGATAGGCTACGAAGCGAGAACACGTGGTCGGTAAATTCCCCCATGTAGGAACTAAAACGTCAATAATGCATCATAGATAATAAAATAACGATACTGCCAAGAAATAATCGAGCTCACTCGGTATGGGAGACCGGGAGACCATGTGAGGCATGAAACAAGGAGAGACAAAGGAGCGCACCGCTGTGGAGGCTCGGGGCCGGTGCCGCATGGGTCGTCGACTCATAAAAACCTAAATACAGGCAGTCCCCGGGTTACAACGGGGGTTCCGTTCTTAAGACGCGTCATATCCCGAAAATCGTCGTAAGCCGGAACGACGTTCTTGAAAACATGTCCACAGGGAAAATTTCACTAATTTGCAATTTTTCTTAGGGCCGTATCTCTAAAATTAACACTAATTTACTTTTTTCATGTGCAACACTGTGTATTCACAAATTACTGTATATTTTCATTAAAATACAAGAGAGAGAGAGAGACGATGAGAGAGAGAGAGAAGAGAGAGAGAGAGAGAGAGAGAGGAGAGAGAGAGAGAGAGAGAGAAATAACTCCTTACGGTTTCAATAGATTGAAATGAACGTCTGTAGGCAATTTTTCCCCCTCCATAAATACATATATTTCTCCAGAGAAGAGAGAAAGAGAGGACTGTGCAATTATGTTTGTCTGTCTATCAATTCTTTTGCTGAGAGCGAGAGAAATAAAAGGAAGAAATAGAAACACCAAATGTATGACAAGTATCTTGTGAGGAGAGAGAGAGAGAGGAGAGAGAGAGAGAGAGAGAGAGAAGAGAGAGAGAGAGAGAGAGTTGTCCTTACAGTATTTAAAAGAGAGAAATGGAATGATTATTGTATTTAAAATACTCAGATATGAATTTTGTACTTACAGTTAATAGTATATTATTGGAAAATATTAATGATAAACTTATTACATACATGTCCATGAAAATGATCTCATCTCATCTCAGTGAGAGAGAGAAGAGAGAGAGAGAGAGAGAGTAGAGAGAGAGAGAGAGGAGATGAAGAGAGAGAGAGAGAGAGAGAAGAGATTACAGTAAACCATTAAATACGTTGACCATTGTATGGCATTGTTAAGCTCTGAGTGTCACTGGAGTTGAGGTAGGGAAATTGATACAGAAAAAGACAAAGGGAAGAATTTTCTTTTGAAATTAATCTATTATTACTACTTCTATTATTATTATTATTATTATTATTATTATTATTTGAAAATATAATAAACACGTGCATCTACCATAAAAATTCTCTCATCTCAGTAAGAAAGAGGAATTATCCGTACAAGTGAAATGGAAAGGTCATTTTCATCTCTTTAAAAATACGACCATTATGAATTTTGTAATTAAAGTTTTATTATTATTATCAAATAACTGAAATTATCAATAAACATTTTACATACTAGTACCATAAAAATTCTTTCATCTCGGTAAAAGAGAGAGAGAGAGAGAGAGAGAGAGAGAGAGAGAGAGAGAGAGAGAGAGAGAGAGAGAGAGAGAGAGTTTATCTCTCTCTGTTCTCTCAAAAAATACCTATAACGCTTCCAGCGAAAGAGAGAGGTGGGAGTTACCACTATGACACATTATTATCTTGTGTGGCACGAGAGATTGGAGGAGAGAGAGAAGAGAGAGAGAGAGAGAGAGAGAGAGAGAGGAGAGAGAGAGAGAAAGAGAGAGAGAGTTAACCTTAATTAGAAGTGACATGGATAGATTAGTACGTATTGTATTTCTTCAAAATATTATCACATATGAATTTTGTAATTACAGTTATTATTATTATTTGAAAGTATTAAAAACAAATAGTACAAGTACATAAAAAATCTTGAGTCTCAGTAAATGAGAGAGAGAGAGAGAGAGAGAGAGAGAGAGAGAGAGAGAGAGAGAGAGAGAGAGAGAGGGGAAAATTTCATGACCACAGACCACGTGATTGCAACACTGCAGCTCTTCCCCCTCCTGGCTGTCACAGAACTTGATATATCTGACAGTACCTGGATCTCGAGAAAAGGTTACTGAGAGAAGACTGGGATTTCCTTCACTCTAGCATAATTTTTTAAATATAAGCTAAAATCTTACTAATTCACTATGGTATTTTCTTTAATGAATAGATATTATTGCTGTATAAATTAATATTAATATTTGAAAATAGTAAATCATTTATTTATCATACAAAAAAACATACATCTTTGTAGTAGAGAGAGAGATGAGAGAGAGAGAGAGAGAGAGAGGAGAGAGGAGAGAGAGAGAGAGAGAGAGAGAGAGCGAGAGAGAGAATTATTATTTTTATTATGTGATATCTTTTCTACTTATTAAACTTACTAATACAGTATTAATCAAAATTAATATTTGAAAATTAGTAAATCATTTTTGTATTATAAAAAAGGGATTTTGACAAAGGAAAAATCTATTTCTGGGCGATGGGTTTGTGTCGCCCTTTGAAATAATCCTTAAGTTCATTATTTCAAAGGTAATTGATCTAACACATACCAGAGAAAAAACAAATTCAAGAGGATGTCAGTATAACTGACTCGCTCACTCTAGTAAAAAGAGAAGTGTCGGTATGGTAACAGGGGCGAGTGAGACCACTACCACGAACCTATTGCCATTTAGAACTCTCCTACATCAAAATCCACACCTGCAAGAGCCGATCCATAGGCGGAGACGGCTGCTACTACTACTACCCACGCCACGCGGACTGCAGCGCCTCTAGTGGTCATCTTTGTCGTTAGATGCCAATCTTGGGCTGCAGGGCGGGACACGGGGGGGGATTTCACAGGGCGACAGGAACCCATTGCCCAGAAATAGATTTTTCCTTCATCAAAATCCCTTTTCTGGGCTCAGTTTGTGTCGCTGTGTGAAATAGTACCAGAGAAACAGCACAAGATGAATATACAGAAAAGGTCTCAATGAAACTATAAAATAAAATTAAAGGTATAATGGCATAGATTCAAAAGTTGTCATACAAAAATTTTACTTACAAATTCAAAGAAACTTATAACTAACTTAATATTAATTCAAACAATCAATGATAACTTATTTAGTATGGTGAGTGAGATAATATAATAAAAAGACTCACTAAAACTAAAACAATATACAAAACATAGTAAACAATAAAGGTGTGCTACCCTAGCATAAAAATAAGGGGAGCAACACCCAAAGATATTTCATAATATACAAATTGGTGTAGATGTCCCTAGCATAAAAATAAGGGACATTCCACTTTGATGTAATCATAGCAGCTAAGGCTAGAGAACCTTATAGAGCTTAACGGTAGGGTAAGAGACATATTAGCTGAGGTAGATAGAAAGGAGACCTGGATCTTCAACTACAACTACTGTGCAGAGTCAGGGGAAACTATGTTTCCCACTGCCACTGCTGAAAATTTTAAGGATTCCAAGGACTTTAGATAGTGACGCTTGAAGACTGTCAGCGATTTCCATCCAGTATATTTCTCAAGATCACCAAAATTCATATGTTGAAAATAATTAATAGAGGTGGCTACTGCCCTGATATCATGTGCTTTTGGAAATGATTCAGGATTAGCTTGTTTAATGAAGTAAAGGATCTGCTGCCTGATCCCTTTTACTGATAAAGTGCCACCTTTTTCTCTCATAAAGAGAGGACCTGAGGATCTAGAAGATGTCCTAGACAGAAAGGCTCGTAACGTCATTACTGGACAAAGAGAAGGGTCTTGGGGAAGGGGGATGACCTTCCAAGGGGCCCACCTCGCTAAAGGGTCCTCATTTTTAGCTAAAAAAACTACGATCTGGGGAAAGCAAAACTTCTCCTGAAGATGGTCAGCATTTTGAACTTGTCGCAACGAATGAATAAGTTTAGCTGAGACAAGTCTAAGATTATTCTTCTTTTTAATGAGCCTTTCTTTGGCACGCTGAACAAGCGCCCTTGAAATTTTAGATGCTTGACTCTCGACACAACTCCTTTCTGGAGGAGCTCCTCTGCATAATCTGCCAATTCCTTTGATGGTGGTTGAAGGAAAGATTTGGTTGGAGGGGGACCTTTGATCCAACTCCAACCTAGCCCTTTGGACACGATACTCTGTGCCCATTTGCTGAACCCCCACCTGTGACGGAAGAGGAACAGCCTCCCTCCTACCTGGGGAACCTCACTGCTGTTGTGTGGGATGGCCTCCACGTCCTCCTCGGAAGTGCTTACCCCTGTTGGTAGCTCTTCCTGCACCTCGTTGCCGAAAGTTACCTCTGGCCCTGCTTCCCCTGGCGAACCTATTAAAGGTTTGGAAAGCTTGGCTTTCAAACATAGGGTTGAAAGCCGGAGAAACAGCATACGAGGTTGAAGGTTGACCTTGAGGGGACAGCAAGAGAATGGGCTGACTCTGGCCTTTAGATGTTGATGGCTGACCAGGTTGAGTGACTGGGACAGCCTGAACGAAATGCTGCTGCTGCTGATGCTTTTGGTACGGCTGGAACCTCTTAGTTTTTTTTAATTTCTTGCAGAGGAGGAAGGATTCTCCTGCTTCCTCTTAGCTGAGATACCCCACCGAGCTCTAAGGCTTTGGTTAAGCCTCGAAGCTTCGTGGTGTACCTCATTGACCGATGACTCCGGAAAGAGGTCTGCTCCCCAGATGTTTGAGGCGAGTAGCCTATTTGGTTCATGTCGGATAGTAGCCTCTTGGAGGACATGCTTACGGCAGTTCCTCCTTGCTACTATAAAGTCATACGCATCAGCTTGTACGGTCTGCATTTGAGATTTGGCCAGGATTTTGAAGAGGGGTTCCGAGGCGTAGGTTAGGGCAGCCTCTTCGGTTATGACCAGGGAGTTGAGCGTCCTCCCAAGCCTGGTCCTTGCATCGAACTCTGCCTGAATGAGGTTATCAGGCAGTCTAGGCAGCTTCTCCCCGAGCTGTTCCATGGCACAGTCCGGTTTCAACTTACCTACCGTGAAGGTAGCCGGCAGGTTCTCCCACAGGTCTCCAAATGCCGGGAAGAGAGGAGAAGTAGGGTCTGCTTCCTTGAGCTGTGGGAGAGGTTCGTCCTTCATAGCCGCTTGCATGGTAGTTTTCATCAGTTTTGTCGTAAAGGGGAGTGGTGACTCCTCCTCTGTGACATAGATGGTAAATGGGCTTTTGAAGGCTTGGAGTCTGGTGTTGGAGCAATCCCAGTCCTCCAAGCAATGTACCCATTCCCTCTGGGCTTGGTCCCTACTGTACAGGACAGTTTCTCTAGGGATTTTGTCTTCCCTATTGAGAGCTGTCTCTGTCAGTCTTGCATAACCCATGAAAGGCGTTGTCAATCCGGTAGGGTGGAACTCGAAGTCCTCGATCCTTCTTGTTCCACATTCCGGGATTGATATCATGCCATCCTTGAAGGGAGCATAGGCTGCTACCCTCCAAGGATTACTCATAGAAAATGCGGGAAGGGTGTCGTATGCTGGTAACTGGGCAAGACCAGTTCCTGCTACTGGAGGGTCGGCCTGAGGTATCTGGTTCAGGCCAGCCAGGGGATTGTCGTGGTCTGATACACGCTCTGACAGGTTTTGAATGGACTGACCTGACTGATTTAGCGTATTAGAGATTCGAGCAAACATCTGCTCAAACCTCGTATCAAGCAATTTGAACGTCTCGCCCACTTGTTGTAAGAAAGCTGCCGAAAAGGCAGCAACAGGAGAAGGTACAGGCTTGGCTGGAGCGCGGACCTTCTCCTTAGAGGACTTGCCTCGTGACCCTCTAGAGTGTGATGGCTTGGACTTCACTTTCCCTGCTCCGGTATGGGACGCCGAAGACTTACGAGAAGACGACGACTGTTTTTTGGATGCTGTCTTCTGCTCTCTGTGTCCCTTCACCTTAGGGGGCACAGATGCAGCAGGCGTACTAGTAGGGATCTCTGATCCCGTAAAGCCTTGGGATGAAGAGGAAGAAGGTACAGGGGAAGAAGATCCAGGCGCACCCAAGGGAAGCCCTTGAGCGCCCAACAAACTTACCTCAACTAATAGGTCCTCAGCACCTACCGTCATAGGCTCTAAATTAAGGTCGAGTGTGGCCACGTCCGCCACGATGTCCTGGCTACCCTCTCCAACCAAGGCTTGCTCCACCTGCTGCTGGATGTATGCAATTATCGGAGCTGCCGCGGCGGGATCCACATACCCAGTTGCCTTGCCACCGGGGAAGATCTGGACAGCCAACTTCTTATCAAGGATATAGGGCTGTCCTTTGGGGGCGTTTTTCCCGAAGCCGCCTACCCAGGCCTTCAGGGTAGCCAACGCGACTTCTTTAACGGTGGCAGCCTGAAAGAGAGGGTCATTGTAGTCCTTACACCGAAGCCCCGAGGACGAATTATTAACAAAATAGAATATGAACCAACAAAACTTAACACTAGGAAAGGTAGCAACATATAACTCATAATGGACAAGAGTAACCTTTATCGATATATACTTACTCCGTCCAAGAATTGGCTCACAAGGTCGTAGCAAATGGTGCAAGCCTCATGATGCCAAACAGTCAGGTCCTCGTGGCTGATAGCACAAGGAGCGTGGGTCCTGCATACTTCATGGCCGCAGGGGTCCTGGAAGATGGCGTTACACCCCGCCTCCTGACAGTTAGTAGCCTGTAAGTGAAAAGATACATGAGTATCAACATAAAACACTTAACAGTACTACTATAGTACTCCGTTGCATGCCGGAGTATATAAAAGGTTGGGCATCATCCTCCCCTGAACTACGTGTGTGGGACAGTCTGAGACTTTCATATCTGGTTAGAACCTCCGGTGTACACCGGAGAGAAGAAAATGAAACAACCAGATGTTTTTATACACCCATGTAAAGCTAATAGGTCCTCAGCACCTACCGTCATAGGCTCTAAATTAAGGTCGAGTGTGGCCACGTCCGCCACGACGTCCTGGCTACCCTCTCCAACCAAGGCTTGCTCCACCTGCTGCTGGATGTATGCAATTGTCGGAGCTGCCGCGGCGGGATCCACATACCCAGTTGCCTTGCCACCAGGGAAGATCTGGACAGCCAACTTCTTATCAAGGATATAGGGCTGTCCTTTGGGGGCGTTTTTCCCGAAGCCGCCTACCCAGGCCTTCAGGGTAGCCAACGCGACTTCTTTAACGGCGGCAGCCTGAAAGAGAGGGTCATTGTAGTCCTTACACCGAAGCCCCGAGGACGAATTATTAACAAAATAGAATATAAACCAACAAAACTTAACACTAGGAAAGGTAGCAACATATAACTCATAATGGACAAGAGTAACCTTTATCGATATATACTTACTCCGTCCAAGAATTGGCTCACAAGGTCGTAGCAAATGGTGCAAGCCTCATGATGCCAAACAGTCAGGTCCTCGTGGCTGATAGCACAAGGAGCGTGGGTCCTGCATACTTCATGGCCGCAGGGGTCCTGGAGGACGGCGTTACACCCCGCCTCCTGACAGTTAGTAGCCTGTAAGTGAAAAGATACATGAGTATCAACATAAAACACTTACAGTACTACTATAGTACTCCGTTGCATGCCGGAGTATATAAAAGATTGGGCATCATCCTCCCCTGAACTACGTGTGTGGGAAAGTCTGAGACTTTCATATCTGGTTAGAACCTCTGGTGTACACCGGAGAGAAGAAAATGAAACAACCAGATGTTTTTATACACCCATGTTGAAACAACCAGATGTTTTTATACACCCATGTAAAGCAACTACACGCCGGAGAACAGAGGAGGATGTCACAAAAATAGGTTAACAAAGTTACTAAAATATAAATAATAGTTTTGTTATAAAATATTCTCCAAACCTACTACCAGCGGAGAGCCCAGATAGCGAGCAGGCACTCCGCCGATAGTGGAAAGAAGAAACTGAGTAAGCATATAGGACCGACTGGGTTTATCTCTACTCCGGTGGCTGGCGGAGCCAGCCATCCCCCACCACAACCGCCGGGTCACCCGCATTACAGGCAGGTGACCCAACCGTTGAAGACGGGGGAGACCAAGGAAGGGGAGGGAGATCAAACTCTATGGTGCACACCGGAGGAGGCCGGAGCAGTCAGCGGGAGGGGTGGCCAACCCAAGACCTCCGCCACGCTGGAGCTCCCCGAGGGCCCGAGGCAAAAACGATGTCCGCCAGAATCCCAGCTGTCCCACGCTCCCGGGACCCCCCTCCCGTACTGGGAGAGGAGATGGAAGAAGCTTGAAAGGTTGCCATAGTGACCAAAGCGAGCCCGGACAGACCCCCCCCCCACAACGCACAGGAGGGGGGAAGGGAACTGGAGCTAGGGCGACCAGAGGGACCACGCGATCACTAGTGGACCAAGGAGTGATAATGCAACAAAACTGACTAGGCCAAGACCACGTGAACTCAATGTACCAGGGAACGGAAATGCAACAAACTGTATATGAATATAATGCAACAAAACCGCCTAGGCACAAGACGCCCTAGCCGCTAACCCAAATATACATAAATATCATCATATCGTAACAAAAAGAGAGAGAGAGAGAGAGAGAGAGGGAAAACAGGACTAGAAATTCGAACACTCTAGCGCCTAAACACCTAGACAAAGAGACATGCATGCATGAACTATATCTAAGGCATGGGCTGTGAATTCCCTAAAAGGATGTAATACGATACAAAGTCTTAAAAGCGAACTAAAGTAACACGTAACCTATAACCCATGGAAGGCTAAAATATAGGAAGACGTCCCAGTATGGAGGACTAGGACGCCTAACCAAGCATGAGGCGAGCCTATGGCCGCCATGCGTCAGACCAGGCGACCGTATTGGACCTTAAAAACAGAAAATACAGGTTCCTGGCTGACAAAAACTAAATCCAAACCTTTTCAGGGTACTTAACTTAGCTGCGGCGATAGCGGCACGTTCCATGGTGATAATAAATCCTACGAAAGCGGGCACAACACAAGAGCAAAAGGAAGGCACGTGTTACCAGGTCAAGCTAACGAAAAAGGATGACCACTAGAGGTGCTCCAGTCCGCGTGGCGTGGGTAGTAGTAGTAGTAGCAGCCGTCTCCGCCTATGGATCGGCTCTCGCAGGTGGGGATTTTGATGTAGGAGAGTTCTAAATGGCAATAGGTTCGTGGTAGTGGTCTCACTCGCCCCTGTTACCATACCGACACTCTCTTTTTATTAGAGTGAGCGAGTCAGTTAAACTGACATCCTCTTGAATTTGTTTTTTCTCTGGTATGTGTTAGATCAATTACCTTTGAAATAATGAACTTAACCCTTAAACGCCGACTGGACGTATTTTACGTCGAGATAAATTGTCTCTTGGGTGCCGACTGGACGTATTTTCCGTCGACATACAAAAGTTTTTTTTAAAATTCGCGGAAAAATACTTATAGGCCTACCAGCCTAAAACTTTTGAATCACGCGCCTTGGGGGATGCTGGGAGTTCACGGATCAAGGCCTTGTTTTGTTTTGAAGCGTGACCCAAGTGCGCATGCGCGAAATGTCTTCTTCTCGCTCCAGCCAGCATCAGTAGCGCATCATCCGAGAGCGATCTTTCGTCAGAAGCATGTTTTTCTGGACTTGTGCGAGACTTAGAGCATTTGTGTTGCTACAGGACATTCCTAGATATGTCTCAACGACGTGTGGACCGCGAAAGGCGCGTTTTACCCGTCGGAAGGGATCGTGTAAGGCGAGTTTTGGACCTGGATGCTGGCGAGGGGCCAAGCACCCAGCATGACCCCGCGCCTCAAGGCCGTTCTGTGCGGCCACGTGTGGCTGAAAGTGTTTTAGGAACACAGCGTATGCCTTTGGTTACCCCTAGGAAGCATGTGGGCGTCCTTAGGGGCATTCGTAAGCATTTGGGAGGCCTCCAACCAAGGGACATAGATGAATATCTATCGGAGCTTGATCGGGAACATGTTGCAAGTCCTCATTTTGATGGCGGATGGTCATCGAGTGATGAGGACATCAGTCCCGATGAAAGTGAGGATGAATATATGCCCCCAATATCCGTTCGAGGCTCACATCCCGAAAGTGAGCTCGAATTCAGTGGGTTCAGTGCTTACGAGGGGGAATCTGAGGAGGGGGAGGGTGGGGATACGGGGTCAAGTTTTATCGCAGAGGACGATACAGAAAGTGAAGGCCTAAGTGAGGGTGATGGGCCAACGGGGGTGGGTAGAGTGCAATATCGTGCCCGCACCCGTGCGCGGGCACGTAGAAGGTCGGCTCGTTGCGCCAGCCAAGGTGAAGGTCGGTCGTCAGAGAGTGACGAGGGGTGGACGGAGGACCCCACCCCTCCTAATTTGCACCCTTTCATGGCAACCCCTGGGATCACCGTACCAGTACCCCTGACTGTTTTGGGGTTCATCCAGCTTTTCCTGACGCGGGAATTGCTGGAATACCTTGTACACGAGACGGTGGACTACGCTCGGTACTGCCGGTATGTGCTGAGGACGACCTTGTCGTATTACTGGCGGGGTTGCAACCTCATTGACATGGCGCATTTTTTGGGGCTTCACATTTATTTTGGTATGACACCTGCTGTCGACGTCAGGCAATATTGGAGGAGAAATTATTTTTTATGTATGCCGAATGTGCCTGGCGTTATGTCCCGTGATAATTTCCTGGCGTTGGACAGGTACTTCAACGCCTTCAACCGAAGGGCCATACCCCGGAATAACAGTGATCGCCTCATTTTAGTGCGCACAGTGTTGTATTATATCCGTGAGCGGTGTATTAATCTCGTGATTCCTGGAAAGAACCTGTCTTTGGATGAGGGGATGATGCCTTACAAAGGACGTCTTAGTATAAAAGTGTATAACCCCAAGAAGCCAAAGAAATATGGTGTGAAATTCTTTCTTATTACCGAGGCCAACACTGGATACGTTGTGGACTTTTCAGTGTATTCCAGGGTCTTCTCCACGCTGCGTGACACTGTATTCAATCTTGTGGGACGTTTCCGTAACCAGGGATATCACCTGTTTATGGATAATTATTATAACTCGGTATCCCTGGCCCAGGAACTGTATGAAGCAGGTGTTCACGTCAGTGGTACCCTTCGGTTGGTGCGTGGGGCCCTGAATGTCCTCAAGAGGTTCGCTAGTCATCCGCAACACCTGGCAAGAGGAGAGACAGAGTGGCGGCGGAAGGGCGCTGTCTTCGTCATCTGTTGGAAGGGTGTCCGACTCGTCCCCATGATTACGAGGAGTCATGAACCCATCCAAGAAGAGATCGTACAGCGGAAGAAGACACGTCGACAGGGCCGAGTTGTGTTTGAGGAGTTTCGTAACGAGCGGCCTACCGTCATTGGGCATTACAACAGGCACATTGGAGGAGTTGATCTCTTTGATCAGCTCATCCAGTACTATCCCTTTGCCAGGAGAACCAGAAGGTGGACACAGAAGCTCCTCAAATACATCCTTCAGTTGGCCCTCCAAAATGCCTACATACTGTACTGTGGGTACCGCGGTGACAATCTTCCGAGGTTGACCCACATACAGTTCCTAGAGGTAGCCGGGAATGCCCTCATCAACTTCGATCCCGATGAGTGGCCTTCCATAACTGACGCCCCCTGCCCCGAGCTGCAGATCTCCCGCCCATAGAGAAAGGGCAGATAGGAGGGCCAACTTCGCTCGACCTGCTGCCGCCGCCCCTCTTGCTGCTGGCCCCGCCATCACAGCTTCTCGTCGGGTAGTGGACCCTGCGTGTCGGCTGCAGCCAGGGGATCACCTACTGGAGGCCTTACAAGGGCGAAGGCAGAAATGGTGCCGGGTGTGCCATATGAATGGCAGAAGGAGAGACACCCGGTTCTTCTGTCGTCTCTGCAAAGTTGCTCTTTGCAGGATAGGGGAGTGTGACCGAAAGTACCACACTAAGGTCATGTATTGGAGCGCGCCCCCTAAACCGACAGCGGAGGGCGCACCAGGCCGCCGGGTCCATCAGCAGTAAGGGCGTGCGTCTCCCTCCTCCACCTGTACCTCGTCATGTCGAGTGGAAAAAAATGCAAGACTCTTCAATGGAGGAGGGAGGAAACAAGAATAGAATGAAGAGTCAGGATTACGAGTGAGTATTCTGCATTTATTTTATATTTATTACAATTTTTTATATATCCGAATCTGTGCATGATAAAATAATAATAAGACATTTCATTGTATGCAAAAAGAGAAGTGTCACCTGCATTCCTTTTATTTATGTATTGGTACCAGAATCGAAGAATGTAATATATATATTTTACGTATAAAAAAAAAATTATATATATATATATGTATATATATTATAAATATTGGTTTTTTTTGGGTAAGCAAATTACTTACAGTCTAGTAATATTCAATTATTTACCTTCACTTTAAAACAAATTGCAAGTCTCTAGAACAATATCTCGATTTATGGTGAATATTTGAAAAAAATATTTTTATTCCCTCCGCGCGACGATTCTCGGCAGCGAATCTCCGAAATGCGTAGGTCACATTCTCCTAATATTTGTGCCTTTTCATATTACGCTTATTTTATAGTTTTATATATGGAAATGTGCGCAAAAACATGCACAATATAACAAAAAATATTGGAAGGTTGTAGCATTTTTCATTTTTGAAATATTTGCATATAAAGTACGATAAGTACGAAAAAAACTACAATTGGTCAACTTTGACTCAACCGAAATGGTCAAAAAACGCATTTGTAACATAAAAATCTTACAATCTAGTAATATTCAATCATTTATCTTCACTTTAAAACATATTGCAAGTCTCAAGAACAATATCTCGATTTATGGTGAATTTTTGAAAAAAATATTTTTTTCCCCTCCACGCGCCGATTCTCGGCCGAAAATCTCCGAAACTCATTGGTCACATTCTCCTAATATTTGTGCCTTTTCATATTACGCTATTTTTAGAGGTTTATATATGGAAATGTGCCCAAAAACATGCACAATATAACAAAAAATATTGGAAGGTTGTAGCATTTCTCATTTTTGAAATATTTGCATATAAAGTACGATAAGTTCGAAAAAAACTACGATCGGTCAACTTTGACTCAACCGAAAAGGCTTCATTTTAAAACAAATTGCAAGTCTCTAGAACAATATCTCGATTTATGGTGAATATTTGAAAAAAATATTTTTTTTTCCTTCGCGTGCAGATTCTCGGCAGCGAATCTCCGAAACGCGTAGGTCACATTCTCCTAATATTTGTGCCTTTTCATATTACGCTATTTTTAGAGGTTTATAAATGGAAATGTGCCCAAAAACATGCACAATATAACAAAAAATATTGGAAGGTTGTAGCATTTCTCATTTTTGAAATATTTGCATATAAAGTACGATAAGTACGAAAAAAACTACGATCGGTCAACTTTGACTCAACCGAAAAGGTAAAAAAACGCATTTGTAACATAAAAATCTTACAGTCTAGTAATATTCAATCATTTATCTTCATTTTAAAACAAATTGCAAGTCTCTAGAACAATATCTCGATTTATGGTGAATATTTGAAAAAATATTTTGTTTCCCTTTGCGTGCAGATTCTCGGCAGCGAATCTCCGAAACGCGTAGGTCACATTCTCCTAATATTTGTGCCTTTTCATATTATGCTTTTTTTAGAGTTTCATATATGGAAATGTGCGCAAAAACATGCACAATATAACAAAAAATATTGGAAGGTTGTAGCATTTCTCATTTTTGAAATATTTGGATATAAAGTACGATTAGTTCGAAAAAAACTACGATCGGTCAACTTTGACTCAACCGAAAAGGTAAAAAAATGCATTTGTAACATAAAAATCTTACAGTCTAGTAATATTCAATCATTTATCTTCATTTCAAAACAAATTGCAAGTCTCTAGAACAATATCTCGATTTATGGTGAATATTTGAAAAAAATATTTTTTTTCCCTCCGCGCGCCGATTCTCGGCCAAAAATCTCCGAAACGCGTAGGTCACATTCTCCTAATATTTGTGCCTTTTCATATTACGCTTTTTTTAGAGGTTTATATATGGAAATGTGCGCAAAAACATGCACAATATAACAAAAAATATTGGAAGGTTGTAGCATTTCTCATTTTTGAAATATTTGCATATAAAGTACGATAAATAGGAAAAAAACTACGATCGGTCAAATTTGACTCAACCAAAATGGTCAAAAAACGCATTTGTAACATAAAAATCTTACAATCTAGTAATATTCAATCATTTATCTTCACTTTAAAACATATTGCAAGTCTCTAGAACAATATCTCGAGTTATGGTGAATATTTGAAAAAAATATTTTTATTCCGTCCGCGCGCCGATTCTCGGCCGAAAATCTCCGAAACGCGTAGGTCACATTCTCCTAATATTTGTGCCTTTTCATATTACGCTTTTTTTAGAGGTTTATATATGGAAATGTGCGCAAAAACATGCACAATATAACAATAAATATTGGAAGGTTGTAGCATTTCTCATTTTTGAAATATTTGCATATAAAGTACGATAAATAGGAAAAAAACTATGATCGGTCAACTTTGACTCAACCGAAATGGTCAAAAAACGCATTTGTAACATAAAAATCTTACAGTCTAGTAATATTCAATCATTTATCTTCATTTTAATACAAATTGCAAGTCTCTAGAACAATATCTCGATTTATGGTGAATTTTTGAAAAAAATATTTTGTTTTCCCTCCGCGCGCCGATTCTCGGCCGAAAATCTCCGAAACGCATAGGTCACATTCTCCTAATATTTGTGCCTTTTCATATTACGCTTTTTTAGAGGTTTATATATGGAAATGTGCGCAAAAACATGCACAATATAACAAAAAATATTGGAAGGTTGTAGCATTTCTCATTTTTGAAATATTTGCATATAAAGTACGATAAATAGGAAAATAACTACGATCGGTCAACTTTGACTCAACCGAAATGGTCAAAAAACGCATTTGTAACATAAAAATCTTACAATCTAGTAATATTCAATCATTTATCTTCACTTTAAAACATACTGCAAGTCTCTAGAACAATATCTCGATTTATGGTGAATATTTGAAAAAAATATTTTTATTCCGTCCGCGCGCCGATTCTCGGCCGAAAATCTCCGAAACGGGTAGGTCACATTCTCCTAATATTTGTGCCTTTTCATATTACGTTTTTTTTAGAGGTTTATATATGGAAATGTGCCCAAAAACATGCACAATATAACAAAAAATATTGGAAGGTTGTAGCATTTCTCATTTTTGAAATATTTGCATATAAAGTACGATAAATAGGAAAAAAACTACGATCGGTCAACTTTGACTCAACCGAAATGGTCAAAAAACGCATTTGTAACATAAAAATCTTACAGTCTAGTAATATTCAATCATTTATTTTCACTTTAAAACATACTGCAAGTCTCTAGAACAATATCTCGATTTATGGTGAATATTTGAAAAAAATATTTTTATTCCATCCGCATGCCGATTCTCGGCAGCGAATCTCCGAAACGCGTAGGTCACATTCTCCTAATATTTGTGCCTTTTCATATTACGCTTTTTTTTAGAGTTTTATATATGAAAATGTGCGCAAAAACATGCACAATATAACAAAAATTATTGGAAGGTTGTAGCATTTCTCATTTTTTTAATATTTGCATATAAAAAAAATTTTTAAACAAAAATTCGACATTCGGTCAACTTTAACTCATTCGAAATGGTCGAAAACTGCATTTGTAAGCTAAAACTCTTACAGTATCGTAATATTCCATCATTTTCCTTCATTTTGAAACAAATTGCAAGTCTTTATAATAATATTTCGATTTATGGTATATTTTTAAAAAAATTATTTTTTTACGTCCGCGCACTACGAATTCATGCATCATTTTGTGATAATATTTTTTCTGTGTTGCTTTTATCGTTTTACAATGTGTTATATACCAAAATGATCACAATTTAGTGCACATTACAAAAAAAAAGTAACCTGTTACCTCTAACCGTTTGGCGCACAGCGCGATTTGAATACAATTATATATGAAATTTCGTTTTTTGCGCTATCATATATCGCATTATTTATATATGATAATGATAATTTTTTCATTTCTGATGGTTGCATACTAAATTTCAAGCAATGACAAAAAAAGAAGCCAAAAATGAACTCTTAATCTTGAAAACTAAGCGCGCTGTGATTTTTTGAAAAAAATATTTTTTCCGCTTCCGCGCTCACTCTCAAACCCCTCTCCGGCACACGGGAATCATTTTTTTATCTACCGCTCCGGCGTTTAAGGGTTAAGGATTATTTCACACAGCGACACGATCTGAGCCCAGAAATGTATTTAGTCATGAAAATAAACATCAAAATACACTAATTAGTGATTATTTTTGTCAGAAAATACAAAGAGAGAGAGAGAGAGAGAGAGAGAGAGAGAGAGAGAGAGAGAGAGAGAGAGAGAGAGAGAGAGAGAGAGAGAGAGAGAGAGAGAAACTGTGTTAAACTATAAAGGATTCTTATCATAGTATGCGTTTTTTAAAAGTGTCGTAAACTCGGAGCGTCGGAAGTGTCGGTGTCGTAACCTCGGAACAAGCGTCATAACCCAGGGCGGATTTTTCAATGAATATTTAAGAAAAAGCGTCGTAACCTCGGAACGTCATAACCCAGTGACAGCCTGTACTAATTCTGTTAAACGTGCCAAGGGCAGCCCCTGAATAGTGTCAACTATAATAGCAGTACTTAACTTGGATGCAGAAGCAGCTTGACGTTCCATGGTGAAATTAAAAGGTTTCAGAGCAAAAAACACAACACAGCAAAGAAAAACTCGTGTGCAACGTAGACGTGCTATCAAAGGAATGACGTCAAAGGCGCTAGCCGTAACGGTAGCGGGTAGTGAGCCTTAGGTCGGCTCCTCTCTAGTTGAGGTTTTTTGATGTAGGGAGAGGCTAAATGGAAAAGGACCTGTGGTAGTGGTTTCACTCGCCCCAGAAACCATACCGACACCTTATAATAAAGGTGAGCGAGCCAGAATAATCTGGCATTTCCAATTTAGCTTTTCTCTGGTATTATAGCAATATTTTACCTTAGAAATAGTGCTAAAGGAACCTATTTCACTGGGCGACACAGGCTGAGCCCAGAAATAGATTTTTCCTACGTCAAAATCCCTTATTAATGTAAAGAGCAATCACTTCAATAAAGAAAATACTACAGTGAATTAGTAAGATTTTAGTTTATAAATTTTTAAAATTATGTAAGAATGAAGGAAATCCCAGTCTTCACGCATCTTTCTTTCGAACTCCAGGTCTCTCTCTCTGTCTCTCTCTTTTACTGAGATGAGAGATCTTTATGGTACATGTATGTACAATATGTTTATTAATATTTTCATATGATAATAATAACAATAATAATAATAATAATAATAATAATAATAATAACTGTAATTACAAAAATCATATGTGAAAGTATTTTACAAATACAACAATAATCTTTCCATTTCTCTCTCTCTCTCTCTCTGTCTTACAGAGATGTGTTTTTTGGATGATGATTGACTAATTTTCAAATATCAATATTAATGTAAACAGCAATAATATAAATTCATTAAAGAAAATACTAAAGTGAATTAGCAAGATTTTAGTTTATAAATAAAAAGAATTATGTAAGAATGAAAGAAAATGCATTTTACCCGCATATTGTCTTTGAGCCAAGCTGAGTTGGCTGGGGTCCAACAACTGTCAAGTCAGGAGGGGGAGTGTGTGTTGCCATATCTCAGGATCATGTAAATTCTCTCTCTCTCTCTCTCTCTCTCTCTCTCTTTTTTACTGAGATGAGAGAATTTCTATGGTACATGTGTATGTTTATTAATATTTTTGCATAATAATAATAGTAATATAACTAAATTCAAAATTCATATGAGATAGTATTTTAAATAAGGATAACCCTCTCTCTCTCTCTCTCTCTCTCTCTCTCTCTCTCTCTCTCTCTCTCTCTCTCTCTCTCTCCACGAGATACTAGTATGTCGTAGTGGCAAATCTCGCCCTCTGTTTGGGCTGGAAGTGTATGTATAAGTATATCTTTAAGGACATTAATACATTTTATGGTAAAATAATAATATACAGTACTAGTTTACAAATAATATTAAGTTTAATGAGATTAAACAGTAATAATAACCTATCTCTCTCTCTCTCTCTTACGTATGTTTATTTGTTTTGTAGTGCAAATAAATGATTTACCTTATAACTCATTTTCAAATATTAATAAGATTAATTAAAAATAGCAATTCCCAGTCTTTTTATCCACTTGGAGGAAGGTGGGCGGGGGAGTAAATGACAGTTTGATATACAAATTGGCAGAGGGGAGGAAGGAGTCGGAGTCTAGGAGTTATTCTCTCACTCTCTCTCTCCCTCTCTCCATTATTATTCTCTGTTTCAGAAATAATTCATAATTTCACTCATGATGGTCAGATATATGATGTTGCCATTCATTGGTCTCTCTCTCTCTCTCTCTCTCTCTCTCTCTCTCTCTCTCTCTCTCCATTATTATTCTCTGTTTCAGAAATAATTCATAATTTCACTCATGATGGTCAGATATATGATGTTGCCATTCATTGGTCTCTCTCTCTCTCTCTCTCTCTCTCTCTCTCTCTCTCTCTCTCTCTCTCTCTCTCTCTCTCTCTCTCTCTCTCTCTTATTGCCGTAGGTATATATTTTTAATGGTAAAATGTTTAAGGCGACTTTGAAATGATATTAATAATATAACCTCAAAGATTAATGAAGTAATAGGTTAGTAATTTTAGGTATATTTGAAGTAGGATGTTATTAAAGGTATACATTTGGTACCTAAACTTTCAAGATAGGCAGTTATAAGCATTTTTACCGGTGGTTTTAACTATTCGCGGGTTTTAACTATTCACGGGGGTGTCTGGTACACATCCCCCACGAATACGGGGGGAACACTGTATCCACGTTTCTCTATGGCTCCCATTAACAAGGCCTTTCTGTGTGTAACATTCCTGATAGGGGTCTGGTTTTTGAAAGAACCCCTTTACAGGAGGGGTAGGGGTGAGACTGTTTCCATCCCAGCCCGTTTAAAATTAATACTGTCTCCTCAATGGGTAGACTTCAATTCCCTATAGTGACTTTGAAGTCTACTGACAACCTTGCCGTTCCTACTGGTATCTGCCTCTTTCTCTGCCTGTGCTCGGACAGGCATTCCATTGTTGCTTTTCGAGACTCAACAACTGCTGAATTTCACTACCCAAGACAGACAAGCATCAAAACCAAACAACAACTCAAAAACAACACCCCAATCACTAAGCAAACAAATACCAACAGCTTGAAAACAACACAAAAAATCATACAACAACTCAAATCCAGCACAACAAACCACAGCCACCAACACTCTCCAACAGACAACTCACGAAACCATCAAAATGCAAAATCAAGTACCACAAACCTCATCAGCTCAACAACCACCAGACACACACACAACCATACAACATCAATATCAATCACGGAAACACCAAATAACACTAGCTACTTCTGACTTACTGTCTTTTCCTGCTTACTGACTCCTTATGACTCTCCATGACAGACTCTCGCCGTTGACTTCTTTGGCGACTCTCCAACAAACAACAACTCATATGCTTATGCCCGCCATCAAACCAATCCTTATTATCCACCTACCAATTACGATCTCTCTCTCTCTCTCTCTCACTCTTCAGAAAAACACATACGCACTTACATACTACATACAGTAACACCAAACATGAAACGTGACATATCAAACATATGAAAACATTTAAACTCTTAACCCAATGATGCTCTCTCCTCTCTCCTCTCTCTCTCTCTCTCGTCTCCTCTCCTCCCCTCTCTCTCTCTTCTCCATCTCTCTCTCTCACACAACCCTTGAAGATGTTGTCAAATGTAACTACCATTATCACTCTTCCATATTACCTCCCCCATTACATTTGACAAAGTCTCTTTACACTCACAACACCTAAATGAAATTGCTTTCAGCAACACCCAAGGATGCTCAGACGCAGGCCCCCGGTTCTTGTTTGAGGACCCTTATACACTCTCTGTTACATTGCCATTCACTTCTAAACCACTTTCATTCAAATTCCCATTATATCCCTCACTACTACCACCCAAATCTTATTCACTACTTCATTGACATCATCTAGCTCTGATCCCAATATCTCCCCTATTTCTGCTACCAAACCACGCGGTTCATCCATACATCTGTCAAACTTTTGCGAAGACTTATCCATTCTATAGACTACCTCCTTACTACTGGGTTTCCTTCCTACTAAAGTCTCTCTTATCCCTGTTAACTCAAACCCACATATCATTCATTCCTTCAAAGTCGTCCGTATTACACATTTATCAACCGTTTACACCCTACCACTAACACCCTTATCATGCTGTTCACACTTCTTCCTTCGATTCCCTTTCTCTTAATTCTTCAGCTTTCTTCCATACTCAACCAACACTAACTATCGATCTCCCATTAGTTCACTGACACTCATTCTTCTTATGTCCTTGCTTTCCACATCTATAACGCTGCTGTTCTCGTTCACGACTAATGGATCCTACTCTTCCAATACTTTCACTCTGATCTCTCTTAGGGTTATCTACACTTACGTTACTTGCTCTAACGCTCCTATCAACCACTCGTTCTGCCATTTGCCTTCGCCCTTCTAAAACAGAAAAACACATACGCACTTACATACTACATACAGTAACACCAAACATGAAACGTGACATATCAAACATATGAAAACATTTAAACTCTTAACCCAATGATGCTCTCTCTCTCTCTCTCTCTCTCTCTCTCTCTCTCTCTCTCTCTCTCTCTCTCTCTCTCTCTCTCTCTCTCTCTCTCTCTCACACAACCCTTGAAGATGTTGTCAAATGTAACTACCATTATCACTCTTCCATATTACCTCCCCCATTACATTTGACAATGTCTCTTTACACTCACAACACCTAAATGAAATTGCTTTCAGCAACACCCAAGGATGCTCAGACGCAGGCCCCCGGTTCTTGTTTGAGGACCCTTATACACTCTCTGTTACATTGCCATTCACTTCTAAACCACTTTCATTCAAATTCCCATTATATCCCTCACTACTACCACCCAAATCTTATTCACTACTTCATTGACATCATCTAGCTCTGATCCCAATATCTCCCCTATTTCTGCTACCAAACCACGCGGTTCATCCATACATCTGTCAAACTTTTGCGAAGACTTATCCATTCTATAGACTACCTCCTTACTACTGGGTTTCCTTCCTACTAAAGTCTCTCTTATCCCTGTTAACTCAAACCCACATATCATTCATTCCTTCAAAGTCGTCCGTATTACACATTTATCAACCGTTTACACCCTACCACTAACACCCTTATCATGCTGTTCACACTTCTTCCTTCGATTCCCTTTCTCTTAATTCTTCAGCTTTCTTCCATACTCAACCAACACTAACTATCGATCTCCCATTAGTTCACTGACACTCATTCTTCTTATGTCCTTGCTTTCCACATCTATAACGCTGCTGTTCTCGTTCACGACTAATGGATCCTACTCTTCCAATACTTTCACTCTGATCTTTCTTAGGGTTATCTACACTTACGTTACTTGCTCTAACGCTCCTATCAACCACTCGTTCTGCCATTTGCCTTGGCCCTTCTAAAACTGCCTCCACATAGCTCTTAAACTCTGGTATACCCTTAGCTACTTCAGTCCTAACACTAACACTTCTACTCTCTTTCATACACCTATCTAGCTCATAATCCTCTACCATTTCTAAAATTTTGTTCCATGTTAACCTTTCATTCGTCCATCGCATTTTCTCTTTACGCTTTAAATTCATAAACTCGCATATGCTCTCTGCTAAAGTCGCCAATAACTTCTGCACCAACACTTTACATTCCTTTATCCCTTTGTCCCCCAAACTTCTTCCTAACTATTGTTTCCAGCCTGCACACATACATTGACAGCGACTCACCAACATTCATTCTTGCCTCTTTGATATCATGTTTTCTACTATATCTAACAATTCGCCTATTCGTGGTATTTTTTTATGAGAAGTATCCACAAATTCTTGGGTTTTCTTTATCAATTTCACCATAAAATGCACTTTATGTGATAAAACTATTAAAAAAAAACAGGTATAAAAATTTTTAGTTTTTTTTTTTTTTGAGTTTTAACTAACAAAACTATTCCCGGGGGGGTCTGGTACACATCCCCCACAAACACAGGGAACCTCTGTACAGAGCTTAGCACAGCTCTATATCCTTTGATTGTGGCTGCTGTTAACTGTCAAGACATTCTTAAAAATAACAGAAAGTCTGCTATTTGGGCTACAGAGGTAGAAGATGAGATGTCATGACTTCTGCAACAGCTGTGAAAGACTTACCACTTGGACTGATGAATGTTAGCAGAGGATTGGCGTCTACACTTAGCAATTGCTTCTGCAGCTGTTCCTGAAAAGCCTTTTGCTCTGACAAGCTTCCTGACAGTTTGAAGCCTGTCAGAACAAGAGTGGATAGTCCTTGATGGAACCCATGAAAATGCAGTTGCCAGAGTAGACTTCGTTGCTGTGGTAGAGTTCTTGGGGAGTCCACAAGGAAGCTGAGGAGATCTGGGAACCACTCTTTTTGCAGCCAAATGGGACTACTAATGTCATTGAGAGGTTGCTGCACGACCTGAATATGTTCATCACACCCCTCACCACACTGAAGGGTGGGAAAGCGTAAACATCGTGATTCAACCAATCCTGGATCATAGCATCCATTGCCCATGCGAGAGGATCCGGGACTGGCGAAGAATACAAGGGAAGTCGATGATTCCTCGCCGTTGCAAACAGATCTATCGACGGTTTCCCCCACTGCCTCCACAAGTCAGTGCACACTTGTGGATTAAGTGTCCACTCCGTCGACAGTACCTGCTTGTGAAGACTTACTCATCCACGATGACATTCAGTTTCCCCTGAATAAACCTGGTGACAATCTGGTCATGATTGCTGTGAGCCCAAAGGAGCAGATCCCTGACCGCATCAAACAGGGAGAATGAGTGTGTATCTCCTTGGTTCTTTATGAAAGCCAACGCCGTCGTGTTGTCCGAACGAACAATGACTGTGGAGTCATGGACCGCCGTCACAAAGTATTAATGGGCCAGATGAATCGCCGAGTTCCTTCAGATTTATGTGTAAGTTCTTCTCTGAACTGGACCACATCCCCGACAGTTCTGCCTTCACCAGGATGGTGCCCAAAGCCAGATCTGATGTGTCTGAGTATAGTATGCATTTGGGGTTCAGACAGAACAGAGATATCCCTTCTGCAAACCTTCCTTCTTTGAGCCACCAATAGAGGTCCTCTTTGATTTCTTGACTGATTGGGAACACAAAGGAATATGGATGGGTTTTCCTATGCAGCCTTCCCAAGGGCACAAACTTTTCTATGGCCGAAAGGGTCCCTATAGGGCTCATCCACTCGTTGGCCAAAAGGTGAGATAGAAACTTTTGAACTTTCTGTAGACAAAATAGGAATCTTTTGTCAGATGGAAAAGCCTGAAAACTCCGAGATTCTATCCTCATCCCCAAATATAGAATAGATTGAGTTGAGACTAGTAGGGACTTGGATTTGTTGATCAGGAGTCACAGATTCTGGGCCAACTGAAGAGTATCTTGAATGTCCTCCATGCATTTTTGGCTTTGATGGGGGAACGAATGAGCCAGTTGTCTAGGTACAGACAAACATTGATTCCTGCTAGGTGCAGCCACTTTGCCAGCAAGGCAAAGACTCTGGTAAAAACTTAAGGAGCATTTGACAGGCTTCAAATTGACATCTTGTACTATTTCTACTGCTTTCTTCTTGAGAAGAGAATTGACCTCTTTTGATAGGACAGTAAATTTCTCTCGTCTTTAGGGTAAGCTCCCAAGTTGATCGGAGAGGAAGCTAACGGGGGTTTTTCCTTGAAGGGATGGAATACCCTTCTTTGATGACTTGCAGAACCCCAGGTTCGGCCTTCTTTCCTGCCCATTTGGTCCAAAAATGCTGTAGACTGGAGGACTGGATCCTCACTTATGAGAAGAGGTCTTGGTTGTTGATTTCTTTGCTGGTCATACCAACTGAATATTAGTAAGAGGTTGTGACTGCAACCTGCCTCTGCGGCTCGAGGAAAATTACTACTATGATCCAAGGGTGTGAACAGAACAGCTGATCTCTGTGGAGGTGTCGCCCCTTTTGAGGTGAATGAGCACCATTGCTCTCTCTTCTTGACCCCAACAGTAAAAAGTTATGCAAACTCTTGCAAACTGTCTCTCAACCTCTTTATTGGTGCAAGATAACACTCCTAACCAATCCGACGCAAAGTTGAGTTGAAGGGGAGTGCAACTTTCAATCTTCTTGGTTAGTGCGCCTATGGTCCAGTCAAGAAAACTGAATATTTCAAAAACTTTAAAAAGAGTCACGTACTAGGTGATCCGGTTCCGAGGCAGTGAATAAGATCTTGGTGGACAAAACGGCCGACCTACCAAATCAATCAAACTGGATTAGTCCCCCTGGGAGGAGGCAGAAACTCCCAAAGAAGGAGCCTCATAAGTAACATATGAAAGGTAGCTCCTCTTAGATAACTGAGAAGTAGGAGCACAAAAAACTACCCTTCCTGCATCCCTCTACTCTGTGAACCAAGTCTCAATGCAAGCCAGGGCTTTCCTCAATGAGGAGGACAGGACCATACTAGGCAACCTAGTCTTCAACAGGTATAGCTGGCAAGAAGAAATCAGGAAAACAATAAATCAAAATATCTCAAAAGAGATGCACATGCCGACGTAGATTAGTCCTGCTTGGGATCCTCCTCTTTGTCTGAAAGAAGAGACGAAGGTACTACTACTGCAGAATCACGAGGCATTTATGGAGAAGAATCCTGAACTTCAGGTGGAACGGAGTGACGTCCAGATTGTGAGGCCATACCTGTTCTTTGATCTTCCCAAGGCGCTTGGATCCACCAGATCGCGCGGGTTCCAATAAGCAATTGAATCCTTTAGATCCCACTCAACACTTGGATCCGTAAGATCCCAATGTACGCTTTGATCCCTTAAGATCCACTGACACCATGGATCCCTCGGAATCTGCCACTGAAGACTTTACACCCCTGGATGCCGATGTGAGGGAGTTGGAAGCCTGTTCAGGAGTCGTCAACTGAAACTGCAGGGGAGCGATAGGAAAGATCCGAAAAGCTACATGAAAGCTCCGGACTATGATCCTGATCCTTAGAACGCTTGCAAGGGGGCGGGAGATTGGTGATACGACACTGGAAAAGAACTTTTCAGTGGTCAAGAAGCATCCTTAACTCGTCCGTTATGTCCTCCACTAACATCTGAATCTGACTCGCTGGAAGAAAGAGTGTGAATACCAAGTTGGACGCCTCTCCAACGGCCATCCTCAAGAGTCCTGAGACCCGTGGGCAAATCCCACCGAGCCCCTTAGGATCTCCGGTTTGCCTACTCCCAAGTTTAGGGGAGTCTGACAGGAACCTTTGTCCAGAAGCATCAATGGGATGGATAGCCACCTCCTCAAAATTACTAGCATCTTGATTACTTGCCCTAATCTTATCCTTCAAATATTTGACCGAATTCCCAATTTGGGCGACCGAATTCCCAATTTGGGCAACAGAATTCACAAGCAAATTAAATTTATGATCAAACCTAGCCTCTAAACAGGTGATGGTATTGGGATCAGAAGGTTGGGAGCTAGGCAAGGGAGAATTGGGAAAGGCTGGAGGACTGTTGATCGGTGAGGAAGCAGCCACAGGTGTTGAAAGTGCAGGAATAGAAGGAGAATTTTGACTACATCCTTTAGTTTTGGCTCTAGCAGCATTTCTAAGTCTATTCTCCTCTAGTTTCTCTAAATAATTAGTCAAACCACTTGCCCTGATCCTAGTCTTTACATTTGTCACATGAAAGAATGGAGAAGCAAGTCTGACCCCTACACTGACTACAAATGGTATGAGAGTCATAATTAATGGAAGTCAGTCTAGTATTGCTGCCATTGCTGCAAAACTGGGGACTAGAAGTACTAGCTTTAGACATATTCACAAAAGAAAGACAGTAAGCTAACTAAATTAGCAAAATAGCTACCAAATTCAAGAATACAATTCCAAAATATGTCACCAAATCCTGTGAGAACCACAACCATCTGGAGAAAGAAAGGAATTTCAAAGCATACTACCAAGCAAGTGACTGTCGTTGCTGCGCGGCAGAAAATGAATGACGGTCTTAGCTGTGTTGTACCTTTACTTCCCCGGAAAGTGGGCGGGGGCAGTTACCTTTGCTAAATAAAAGAATCGCTACCACGAATTTTATTGTAAACTCCCGTGAAAGTAGAAACTTATAGCTATGTAGTTACTTGGTAAGTTACTTATACAAAATTGATCAAATGCTGCAAGCTGTGTATCCCATTTGGGCAAGCTTGCACATTTTGACTGAGCTTCAACAACTGAACTGTAACTGCCTTTACCAAAGGGGGCAGAAGTCCTGGGTAAGTTACAATACCCCACCAAAAAAGGGATTTTGACAAAGGAAAAATCTATTTCTGGGGAGAGACCTGTGTCGCCCGGTGAAAAGGTCCTTCTTATTACTTTTCTGATATAAATAGTTTCCAAATATACCAGAGAAAGTTTAAGCATTGGTATGCAGAGTTTACTACCCTTGCGCGAGCACCCCTAAGGGCGTCGTGTATAAAGAAAGGGCGTGTGAAAGCCACTATTCACAGGTCGTCTTCCATTTAGATTATTCCTTCGTCAATATACACATGTGGGGTGTGCCGTACCAGCGGTTCCCACCGCACCAGCCTGGAACACCCCGCCACCGCCCGACACCAGCGCCATCTGACATCCTTCTGTATTTGGATTTCAATATTGGCTTGGAAAGGAACAGGATGGGAATAAACAGGGTAGGGTTTCACCAGGCGACACAGGTCTCTCCCCAGAAATAGATTTTTCCTTCGTCAAAATCCCTTTTCTGGGTCGACCTGTGTTCGCCGGTGAAAAATTACCAGAGAATGCCTTCCAAGCCCATGAATATAAATTCTAATACAAGGTATAATGAGAACATCTTTAATACGTATATAATAGTTTACTAAATTAATACTTGTATACAAACTTAACTACTAACTTAAGATTACACTTAAACTATAACTAAATGTAAATATGCATAATTATCTCTAAAAGTAAAGTTTTATATATACCCTTAATAAATACAATATGTACAAAGAAGAATGAACATATCAAGGCTGAATGACATTCTCTATAGGAGTGTGACATTTGGGTGGCTGTATCTGTTCCACCGAGGTGAGAGGCATCGTGGTGAGAGTGGCAGGTAGAAGGGAAAAAGATTAAGAATGGGACGAAATGAAATTAAGAGGAAAAACTAATCCGGAGAGATCAGACTCCCTGCTGCTATAGTAGAAAATTTTAGTGCTTGAATATTTCTAAGATAGTGGCGTTTAAAGACCATAGGAGATTTCCAACCCGTATACTTCTTTAAATCATCAAAATTAATGTTTTGGAAATAGTTAATTGAAGTGGCTACTGCCCGAATATCATGAGCATGTGGAAAAGATTCCGGGTTAGCCTGCTTTATGAAGTATAGTATTTGCAGTCTAATACCTTGAATGGAGATAGTACCTCCCTGCTCTCTGGTAAATAAGGGGCCAGAGGAACGTGAGGAGAACCTAGCTAAAAAGGCCTTAAGAGTCACTACTGGACATAGAGAAGTATCCTGAGGTAGGGGAATAATCTTCCAAGGGGACCATCTGTTTTGGGGGTCTTCATTTTTAGCTAGGAAACTCCTATCCGGAGAGAGCAGTACTTCTCCTGACGGGAGGAAATCTAGGTTCTCAGGATTACGGGAGAGAGCTGCTAATTCTGATATTCTGGCACCTGAGACCATGGCTGTAAGAAACAAGGTTTTCCTAAGTAAAGAAATGTAAGAGCATGATTCATTATTGGTTTCTGAAGCTAGTTTCAAAACATCATTTAAAAACCACGAGATCTTTTGTGGATGGATTGTAGGTCTAAGCCGTGCACAAGCTTTAGGAATAGACGAGAAATAAGAATCTGCTAAATTAATCTTAAAACCAACCTGAAAAATCTTTTTCAGGGCCGACTTAATTGTAGTAATAGTGCTGGCGGCTAGGCCTTTTTCAAACAAAGTTCTAAAGAATGAAATGGCCAAATTTGGGGTCATCTGATGAATGTCTGAATTCTTTATAAAGTCCGCTAATTTCTTAACAGCCGAATCATATTGCCTAAGCGTTGAATCCCTTTTGTCAGATTCTATGAATAGTACATTATCTGGATCAATATTTGCATCCTTATGGGCTGCAAATTTCATGAAGTCCAAAAAGTTAGGGTTTGAACTATTCTTGAGGAAGCTGACACAGTCTGTGTTTGGACTATTTGTGTCAACTTCGGATGTGGAATCCGTGGATGGAGCTTCAGCTCTAATAGGAGCGGAAACCAGTTGCTTTTGGGCCAGTTGGGTGTTACTAAAGCTACTGTTCCTTTGAAGGAGCGTAGTTTGTGTAAAACCTTCATCAGAAGATTCACTGGAGGGAACAGATAAATCTTTTGCCAGAGGTTCCAGTCTAGTGCTAACGCGTCCATGGCATAGGCCTGAGGGTCCAGGTTGGGGGCTATGTAGCAAGGAAGTTTGCGATTGGAGCTTGTCGCAAACAGGTCTACCTGGAGATCTGGAACTAGTCTGGATATCCACCGAAACGAATTCATGTCTAGGGACCATTCCGATTCTAATGGTTTGGTCCTGGATAAAGCGTCCGCTATAAAGTTTCTCACTCCTGCCAGATGTGTTGCTGACAGGAACCAATTTCTTTTTGCTGCCAAGGTAAAAATCGCTATTAGGACATGATTCAGTTTGGGTGATTTGGATCCTCCCCTGTTTATACAGTGGACTACCACTGAGTTGTCTGAGACTATCTTCACATGACTTGTCTTGTGATGAGACAACTGTTTCAAGGTTAGAAACACTGCCATCGCTTCCAACACATTTATATGAAATTGTTTCATGCTGAGGGACCAGGTTCCCTGAAACATTTGGTGTTGGGAGTAACCCCCCCAACCACTGAGTGATGCGTCTGTATGAATCGTCACTTGAGGAGGGGGAAATTGCATATGAACTGATTTGGCCAAGTTCTTGGGTTTCGTCCATGGAAGTAGTCTCTTTACTAGTACCGGGAGAATTGTTGATACTTTGTCTCTTAAGCGTATCTTTGCTCTCTTCCTCCAAACTTGATTGATGTCTTTGAGTTTGGCTTTTAGTAGGACGTCTGTTACCGAGGCAAATTGGAGTAAGCCGAGGATTCTTTCTAAAGATTGCCTTGATATCTTTTTGTTCCTGATAAAATGCTTTGTTACCGATGCTATCTCCTTGACCTTCTTGGTTGGAAGGGATAGCTTGTGATCCTCTAGGTCCCAATGAATACCCAGCCATTTGAACTGACTTGCTGGTTGTAGCCGGGATTTCTTTAGATTCAACTGAAAACCTAGACTTTGCAGAAACCGAATTACTTTGGTTGTTGCTTTGTGACATTCTTGTACTGTATTCGCCCAAATGAGCCAGTCGTCTAGGTAGGCTACTATCAATATTCCTTGGTTCCTGAGTTGTTGCAATACTGTCTCCCCTAGTTTCGTAAATATCCTGGGTGCAATGTTGAGGCCGAAGGGCATTACTTTGAATGTGTAGCATTTTCTGCCTAGTCGGATGCCTAGGTAGGGAGAGAAATTTCTTGCTATCGGAACATGATAATAGGCGTCTGTAAGATCTATGGAGGTGGTGAGGGCCCCACGGGGAAGTAAGGTCCGCACCTGAGAGACAGTCAGCATACGGAACTTGTCGCAAAGAATGTAAGAATTCAGTTTGGACAAGTCCAGAATTACTCTCATTTTGGCAGAATCCTTCTTTGGAACCGTAAACAGACGTCCCTGAAACTTCAGACTTTTTACTCTATAGCATTTTTCTGTAGGAGATCCTTGGTGTATTCTTCGAGATCTGGTGTGGGTGTCTGAAAGAAGTTCACCGCTGGAGGTGGAGATTAATATTGGGAAATGATCACTGGTGTACAAGTCATCAATTGTGTTCCAATCTAATTTGTCAACTATACTTGTTGAACAGAGAGTTAAGTCTACAGAGGAAAATGTTCCATGTGTTTTTGAATAATATGTGCTAACTTCATCATCATTTATACAACACATGTCATTTGAATCTATAAGTTCTTCTACTTTACTTCCTGTTCTATTTGAGTTTGAACAGTTACAATCCCATATTGGGTTGTGAGCATTAAAATCCCCTATTATTATTATAGGTTCTTTGGCATTTTTAACAAATTCTCCAAGTTTATCAATATCGTAATGTTTATTTGGTTGGTTGTATAAATTATATATTATAAAATTATCGTTTTTAATTCGAATTTTAATACTTGATATTTGGAGGTCAGTAATGTTTACAGGTACTTTGTCATAACATACTCTGTTATGTACATATATGGCTGTATCTAAATTTCCTTCTTCTTCCCGTGATGTTGATATTAAGGTATATTTACCTATTGTTGGTATTGTATTATTAACATGTTGTAAACATAATATCATGGGTTCATATTCCTTTAATAACCTTTGTACTTCTCCCAGGTGTAATCTGGTCTGTAGACCATTTACGTTCCATTGTATAATATAATTATTGAAAATATTATGTTACATCGGTCATGTTTTGTCTTCTTTTTTTGTATTATCATCAATTTGAATTTTTTCTAAAATTTTATTTACCACATTCAGTTGTTTATCTTTATAATATTTTAAGTGCTCAATACACATACATCCTTTTTCATGGGTGTTTAAATCGGTGGCCTCTTTCTTTCTATATTTCATAAAATTTCTTATAATGTTTGTTAAGCAATCTTTTGTTATATTTTTGTTTTCATTGCACAATGCAATGAAGCAATCATTACAGCCACATATGTTGTCATGTATATCTACTGTTTTATTTGCTCTTATTGTACCAATTATTGGTGATGGAGTAATCTCATCACCCTTGGCATAGTCACCATCATCTATGGTATGATTCTCCTCCACTTCTTTGGTGTTTTGGATCTCTGCATCCATAGGTTTTATTATTATTTTAGGAGATAAAGGTATGTTCTTATTTTGTTTTTGTTCTTTCTTCATATCTTTGGTTTTTGGTTTGACTGATGTTTCTCTAATTATAGTTGGTTTCTTTGTTTTTGGTGGTGTTCTCTCCAAAGGTCGTTTTTTTTCTTTAATTTTCGGTACATCACAACTTCCTTCTTCCACCTCTGTGGTAGTATCTTCTTGTGTTTCTATTTGCATTAACACGTCAAATGAATTTGATAGATTATCATCCAATTCACTAGCACCTGTTTCCTGATTCTTTACTATCTTAGTTTTTTCCTGTATATTACTAACTTCTTCAGACCTACTTTGCTGTATCTTGTTACTTCTATCTGTATGTTTTTTTGTTTCATTACTGGTTCCAGTTATAGAAGAATATGTACGTTTCTTGGCAGGATCTTGAATTCCTCTCACTTTTAATTCTAATTTAGCCTCAGCTATAGACATGCCTGTTCTTTCTTTTAACATTTTCAATTCCGTGTTGTATATGTAATACATGCATTCTTTGGATCTTGCATGATGGTTCTGCTCACAGTTTACACATTTTGATTCACCGCACTTCCATTTGGTGGCGTGTTCTGTAGATCCGCAGTTAAGCACACCGGACCATTCCTACAATTTCTCTTTGTGTGTCCATACTTACTGCAATTTTGACACTGCAGTGGCTTTGGTATATAGGGTCTTAACTCTCTATTTTGTCCTAAAATTTTTATTTTTGAGGTAGATCTGAACCCTCAAATTTTATTTTTGCTATTTTTACTACTTGTTTACTGCCTCTCTTACTTGTCATGTCATACACTTCGCAATCCTCAACCTTGGGGTATCTCTTTTTGAGCGAGTCTAAAAGTATTTTCTTATTAATTGGTTCGTCGTTGTTATCAGGAAGTACAATGGTACCCTGAATGCTGTTCATATTGTCATGCTTCTCCATTTTAACATTAATAGAATCTATAATTTTTAAAGACAAATAGTCTTCTGACTGGCTTTTTGTTGTGGCTTCTATAAGCCAAGTCTTCTCTCTTATTTTTCTGAACGACATTTCTGCCGTTGGATGTCTATTTAGTAAAAAATTTTCTAATTTCAAGGCCGAAATATTTTGTTCTGCTTCCATAGTTAGAAACCTTGACCAACTTCCACTCCCAAAGAGGGAGTCAAAGTGAGTCAAGGTTGGGTCATGCCGGAACTGAAGTTTCGTAGGTTTAGTATATGGTATTAATGTTTCAATACCAACCTGGTCTTTGTGATCTGAGCTTCCGTTAGAATGGTCCAAATCCGTGCCAGAAGTCGTGGGGGTATTTTTTAAATTTTCCATAAAATAAAATTGTAAATTTCGTCCAGGATGAGGTCCCTCTCACCAAGGAGGCCCAACTGGGGGAGGAGCAATAATGTTACACAGTGGTAACTGCCCTGGGACACTCACCTGGATATACGCCATACCCACAATGCCTTAAGGGTCGTCAGTCCCATGAGATCGGGCCCAGCACTGCGGGCATGGCTTGACATAAAAATTTCCCCTCGCTCAATCACGTCAGGTACTTTAGTTTTACGGGTGAAGTGGCATGCCGTCCAACTCCACCCTCCATCAAGTTAAAAGAGCAGTCAATTCAAATGTCCAAAATCATGCCAAGGTCGTCAACGAAAGAAGAAGGAGGGAAAGGGGAAAATTTATAAGAAGAGGACTAAAGGAGTTAAAGGTCCCAATGTTCAGTTGGGATCCACAGCAAAGAGCATAGGCATAAAGGGGCATACTCTCTCTGCAGTGGATCCCTAAGCCCCCCACCTCGTCAAGGAGTTGGGATCAGGGGGTCCTGATAACGAGAATCATAGATCAAAGAAAGGTACAAATTACCAACTAGCATTCGAAAATAATCTTACAGACGGGAAATATAAATGACAAATGATTTCCCTGTACACTTTGTCCTTAACTGGCAAATTAAATACCTTGTAGGTCACTATGAAAGCTCGTTAACAATCTGAGCCATGAATATAGAAGCCTAGGCTAGCCTATGTCAAAATATGGTACAAAGAACTGGCTCCAACACCAAACATAAATGACAACTACCGTCTTGAATAAAAATATCCGTCAATGAGAGTATATATCTTGCATTCAGAATAATCCTATAAAATGTAACCAAGCTTATAAAAGTACTTGATAAGGCAGATACAAAAAGGGGGAATACTCCAGCCTTTTCTCGAACATGAAATTTAGAATTTTCTTTTAAAATTCCATGTAGCCCATGCATCTTAGACAAGTAGAAAGTACTTTATAAGTAATATGAAAAGAGGGGGAATACTCCAGCCTCCCTTCGGTAATGGTACATTTAGAGATTATCCTCAAACTTCAGATAGGCTACATACAAGGTATCTGAAAACAGGGGGAATATTCCAGCCTCTTTCCACCTTAAAATATAAAATAATATTCTGTATCCTATGTAAACAGCACCACACTCTCAGACAAAACTTTAAATTATACAAGTACACCGATGATAAAATAGGATAGTCACTAAAATTGAAATAAGCGAGGAAGGGAGAACTATTAAGCTAGGATGGGAAGAGGAATATATTCCTTTTCATCGCCAACGATGCCATTTTTATCTAAACATATGAAAACACCATACCAGCTAAGTAAGGGCTCCCTTCCTCGCTTAAGAGACTATACAAATAATACAAATACTGGACTCTGTAGCGACTAGCATTGTTTACATCGCTCAATCTAAACCGTATCATTTTTACTAAACTGAATCATAAAAGTCTCAGTTATTAAAAACTGTGAACTATATCATTCGAACTTAGTCATACAAAGGTATATGAAGAGCAACCTTGAATACTACCTAACTAGATAGATCAAAACACAACATGCTTTGTGTACGCTCTAGATGGCTGCACATGGCCGATACCTCGCGCTAACAAAAACACGCTAATACGCGGGTTTATAGCAAATTTCTTTAACTGTCTTTATTGAAAATGTTATTGTCATGATACAATAAAGTTTGTTCATACTTACCTGGCAGATATATATAATTAAGTACCCACCCACCTCCCCTCAGGGGACAGTGGTATGAAAAATCTGAATAGAAAATGGGAATGGTTCCTGATATCTGCCTCCCAGCGGCGGGAATGGGTACTAACCACCTGGCCGCCCACTGCGTGTGCCGGGAGTTTTGAAATTCTGTCGGACGTCGGAGAATACAGCTATATATATATCTGCCAGGTAAGTATGAACAAACTTTATTGTATCATGACAATAATATTTTGTTCATGAAACTTACCTGTCAGATATATATATAGCTGAATCCCACCATTGGAGGTGGGAAGGGACAGAATAGAAGGATTTTAGGAAACAAATTACATGTAGATGATTGACATCTTGGTTCCTTACCTGTTAGCATAGCTGACTTCGTGATTACTGTCACCCAAGTCTGCTTCTGCTTTACTAGAGTCTCCAGCAAGGTAGTGACGTATATAGCAGGTGAGTTCTAGATGATCTGTCAACGGGAGCGTGACCACAATGTGACTAGACCATATTGACCATACTGTGAGGGCAACAAAGCTAAAAACCACCACCTGACCTAACCTATCGAAGTTAGTCCCATAACTTCTAGGCTAAAGAAAGGGAAAGCGCCTCAAGCGACCAACCCTTCAACCATAAACCAACACCAAAAATTAAAAGCACACCTATCCCTTTTCTATAGGATAGGATTCGTGCTGCTTCCTGCCCCCAACAACATTTCTGTGGATATGTATGGTCCTAGTGACTCGCAGTTCTCATATGCCGTCTTCACATCCCGCAGGTAATGTGAAGCAAACACAGAGTTGCTTCGCCAAAAAGTAGCACTAATGATATCGCTGAGTGCCATATTCTTTTGAAATGCCATTGAGGTTGCGGCAGCTCTCACCTCATGGGCTTTTATTTTCAAAAGTTTCAGATCACCATCCGGGCAGGACGCATGGGCCTCCCTAATGGTGATTCGCAAAAAGAATGCCAGTGCATTCTTCGACATAGGAAAGTCGGGTCTCTTAACAGAGCACCATAGATTTTCAGAAGGACCCGACAGTCTTTAGTCTTTTGCAAATAAAATTTGAGAGCCCTGACAGGGTACAGGACTCTCTCTGGCTCTTGTCCGATGAACTCTGCTAACCCCTTGATTTCAAAGGTTTTTGGCCAGGGGTTAGATGGGTTTTCATTCTTAGCTAAGAAATTAGGATTCAGGGAGCACACTGCACTGTGTCCTCTGAAACCCACATATTTACTCATTGCTTGAATTTCCCTAACCCTTTTTGCCGTGGCAAGAGCAGTTAGGAAAATTGCAGAGGTTCAAAGGGAGCCGACATCAAGAACCTTAGAACTACGTCAAGGTTCCATGATGGGACCTTCGGTTGCGGTACTTTAGTTGTTTCAAACGATCTCAAAAGATCGTGAAGGTCTTTATCATTTGTCAGGTCTAACCCTCTGTGACGGAAGACAGCTGACAACATACTCTTGTATCCTTTTATTGTGGGCACTGCAAGTCTGTCCACATTTCTCAAATGCAGGAGAAACTCAGCGATTTGGTTCACAGAGGTTGTGGAGGAGGAAATACCTTTCTTCCTACACCACCTCCTGAAGACAGCCCACTTCGATTGATGAACCGCTCGAGAGGAAGCTCTTCTCGCATTGGCAATAGCCTCGGCCACTGGTCTTGAAAAACCTCTCGCTCTGGCCAAGTTCTTGATAGTCTGAACGCAGTCAGACTCAGAGCGGAGAGGTTTCCGTGGTACCTCTCGAAGTGGGGCTGTTTAAGAAGATCTACTCTCTCTGGCAGGGTTCTTGGGAAGTCTACCAGAAGAGACATGACCTCCGTGAACCAATCGCTTGAGGGCCAAAAGGGGGCGATCAGAGTCATTCTCGCTCCTGGCGACGCCGCAAACTTCCTTATTACCTCTCCTAAGAGTTTGAACGGGGGAAAGGCGTAAACGTCCATCCCCGTCCAGTCCCATAGGATGGCATCTATCGCTATTGCTTCCGGGTCGAGAACTGGAGAGCAATAAATCGGAAGCCTCTTCGTTTTCGAGGTTGCGAAGAGGTCGACTAGCGGTCGACCCCACAACTTCCATAGTTCTTGGCAAACCTCTAGATGGAGGGTCCATTCTGTGGGAAGCATCTGATGTTGACGGCTTAAAAGATCCGCTCGGACATTTTGTATTCCTGAAATGAACCTTGTTAGGATCACTATGCTTCGAGCTTTCGCCCATAGAAGGATGTCTCTCGCTACCACGAACAGTGATCGAGAGTGTGTCCCCCCCTGCTTTTTGATGTAAGCGAGAGCCGTAGTGTTGTCCGAGTTGATCTGGACAACTCGGCCTACCAATCGTTCTTCGAAGAATTGAAGAACCAACAGAATGGCCTCCAACTCTTTTAAGTTTATGTGCCAGGACCTCTGTTCCCCTCTCCAGAGGCCTGACACTTCCTCCTTGCCTAGTGTTGCTCCCCAGCCCACCATGGAGGCGTCTGAGAACAACACTAGGTCGGGGCTCAAAAGGTTGAGGGACAGTCCTTCCGAACGTTTGATTGGATCTTGCCACCACTTCAGTTGATCCTTGACCGCTTGTGAGATCACCAAAGTCGAGTCTAGATTCTGTTTGTCCTTCCAGTTTTCTGCCAGAAAAAACTGGAGTGGCCTGAGGTGCAACCTCCCCAGGGAAACAAACTTCTCCAGCGAAGAAATGGTTCCCAGCAGACTCATCCATTCCTTTGCCGAGCATGTTTCTTTCCCTAAGAAGGCTGACACTTTCTCTAAGCATTTCTGCTGACGTTCCTTTAATGGAAAAGCATGAAAAGACGCTGAATCCATCTGAATCCCCAGATACACGATGGACTGTGTGGGGATCAGATGGGACTTCTCGTAATTGACTATTAGGCCCAGGGCCTTCGTCAGCTGCAATGTTGTCTGAAGGTCCTCCAGGCACCTTGACTCTGAAGACGACCTGATTAGCCAGTCGTCCAGGTAGAGCGAGACTCTTATCTTCGATAGGTGAAGCCATTTTGCTACATTCCGCATGAGGAAAGTAAAAACCATCGGTGCCGTACTCAGACCAAAGCAAAAAGCCCTGAACTGGAAGACCTGCCCTTTTAAGACAAACCTCAGGAATTTCCTTGATTGAGGATGAATCGGGACGTGGAAATAAGCGTCTTGGAGGTCCAATGACACCATCCAATCCCCTGGTCTCAAGGCCCCTAACACAGACTGAGATGTTTCCATCCTGAATTTTTCCTTCCTCACAAAAAGGTTCAGTCTGCTGACGTCTAGGACAGGTCTCCATCCCCCAGACTGCTTCGGAACCAGGAATAACCTGTTGTAGAAGCCTGGGGAATCCAGCATCAGGACTTCTTCTACGGCTTTCTTTTCTAACATTTGGTCTAGAAAGTCGAGCAAAATCTGTTGCTTCTCTGACTGGTATGCGGGCGACAGGTCTATCGACTTCGTGCTCAAAGGAGGCACAGAGAGGAAAGGGATCTTGTATCCTCTCTCGATCACATCTAGGGACCAGGTGTCTGACCCTATCATCCTCCATGCCTGAGCAAACAAGGTGAGTCTCGCACCTACAGGTGCCTGAAGGGCAGAAATGTCAATTTTTTCCTCTCTTAATTGAAGAGGTCTTGCCTCTAAAGGACCCCCTTCCTCTCGAAAAACCTCTAGAGGAAGGTGCTCCACGAAAGGGCTTAAATTTCTTCTTGGGGGCTTGAGAGGTTGAAGTAGAAGCCTGGGGAGTAGGGCGTCTGGAAGACTGAGTCAAGAGGTCCCTCGTTGCTTTCTCCTGCAAATTAACCGACAGATCCTTAATCATGGACTGCGGAAATAGATGTGTAGAGAAGGGGGCGAACAATAATTCTGCCTTCTGCGCGGGAGAAACCGCTTTCGCCGCAAAACTGCAATAGAGAGCTCTCTTTTTTAGTAGTCCGGTAGCAAAATGAGATGCTAATTCATCAGAGCCATCCCTTACTGCTCTATCCATGCAAGCCAGCACACTTGAAAGCTCTTCCAAAGAAATAGAGTCTTGACTCCTAGATTGTAAATCCAAGGCCCCCAAGCACAAATCCAAGAAGTTAAACACTTCCAGCGTCTTAAATATTCCCTTGAGCTGATGATCTGTTTCTGACATCGTCCAAGAAACCTTCGCTGATGACAAATAAGACCTCCTCGGAGCGTCCACTAAATTTGCGAAATCACCTTGAGAAGAAGACGGCGCTTTCAATCCTGCCTCTTCTCCCGTTTCGTACCAGATCCCCGCTCTTCCGCTCTGTCTAGATGGGGGAAGAGCAAAAGAAGTCTTCCCTTTAGCCTTCCTTGAATCCATCCAATCCTGAATTCTCTTAAACGCTCTCTTCGCAGAGAGCGAAGTGGTCATTTTAACGAAGCCAGGCGCCTTCCTGGCCTTCGATGAGGCTAATTGTGAAGGGGGAGAGCAAGGAACGGGCGCTTGAAAATTATCTGGGAACAAGTTCTTAAGTAGATTCGTCAACGTCTTATAGTCTGAAGCCGCTGACGCCGTTGGCTCGTCATCATCCGTAGGGCACAAATCACTAGAAGAATCTCTCTCTCGATTATCAGTGTCCTTCAAAGATCGTGATGATAATAATCCTTGAGGTCCTGTTCGCAAGAGGGTGCCTCTAGATGAAGAAGAGTTCGAAGTAACCAATCGTTGTTTCCTTGTTATCTTCGACACTTTAATATCCTGTGAAATATCTTGACGCTTCGGACTCAAACATTCTTCCAAGGCGTCCTGCCGCGTGTCCTGGTGAGTGTCCCGATGTGTAAGACGCCGCGCGTCTTGAGAAGCGTCCTGCCGAGCGTCCTGATGTATAAGATGCTGCACGTTCTGAGAAGCGTCCTGGCGAGCGTCCTGATGTGTAAGACGCCGCGCGTCCTGAGAAGCGTCAGCTCGAGCGTCCCGATGTAAAAGACGCCGCGCATCCTGAGAAGCGTCTGCTCGAGCGTCCTGGCAAGCGCTTCGCTGCTTAATACGCCGAGCGTCATAAGAAGCGTCTTCCCGAACGTCCTGAAGAGAACTTCGATGCACAGAACGTTGAACACTACCTGACGCTCCTTTAAAAGCGTCTTGATTATCATCATGCAAAGCGGAACGCACAACCGAACCGTGAACTTCCGTCATGGATCCTTGAACGTTCTCGGCCTTTTGACAAAGACGCCGGCCGCCTGTGCGGCAACTCACGTCTCTATCAAATTCGTCTCTCCTATACGCCCTTTCATGAGGAACGTATTCACGTTCTCGAATGAGTCGGCTACTAGGAGGAGACTCAAAGGCCGAAAAACGAGGAGAAGGAGCCGGGGACTGCCTAGTCCTCTTAACAGGCAGCCACCGATCCTTCCTCCGATGACTAGGTTCTGCCTCTTTCTTCTCAAAATAGGAAGCTAACTGCTTTTGCATTTCTAAAAGCATTTCCCTTGATGGAGAAAATTCTCGATCAGGAGAAGGACTCATCCTGTGAGAGGAAGATGGGCGAGGGGATGCCCTTTCCTTCAACTCAGGAACAAACTTAGAGCGACTTGGACGCTCGAACGAGTCCTCCCCTGATGAAGTCTTGTTCCTTTTCTGCGGTGGAAAAGCTTCAAAATATTCAGGTGAAGAATCCAAGCACTGATCAGAAGGACGTGAAGCGTCCTCTTCTCTGAAACCTCTCTTAAGAGGGCGACAAGGACGACGGCCGCCTGTGCGGCACCTTGCGCCCCTGCCGCTCTCCCCATGAGAGGTCCTCCGAGAGTCCCAACCTCAGCGAGGAGAGGAAGCCTCGGAGGATGAGAAGCACTCTTTAAGGATCCGTGCCCATGCACGAACCCTGGCAGCCTGAGATTCGTCCTCAGATTCTGCCGAAGGGACGTCAGACCGGTTGTTAGATCCCGTAACCCTCCTTCGGCTTTCGGCTTGCCCTCTCCCTAAGGCCTGGGAGTCCGGCAGGGGCCTAGGCCTGGAGGCATTATGGGACCGATCTGACGCCCCCTCCACAACACTAGATGCACTAACACTATCATTGCACTTAGACACATTTGATTGTAGAGCAATCACTTTCGATTCCAGGGCGCGAATCGACTCCATAATCGTAGATAATACATTTCCTTCCGTAGACACTTCCTGATTGTTCGGTGGCAATACAACAGGATTAGGTTGAATTACATCTACAGGAGGATTTAATGGAGATACAATCCTACCCTGACTTCTATTCACAGAAGCACTTCTAGAAGAAGACCTCCTGATTCTATCACGCTCAAGCTTTCTCACGTAAGAATCATATGCCTTCCACTCAACTTCAGTCAATTGCTCACACTCGACGCATCTATCATTCAACATACATACATGACTTTGACATTTCGAGCACACCGAATGAGGGTCTACTGAAGCTTTCGGTAACCTCACCTTACATTCCTGCACCTCACACACCCTGAAGCTAGCAGAGCTAGATCCAGACATCGTAATCAAAGAAAAGTCAAAGCCAAAATCCAAATCAAATCCACTATCACGTATGCCAAGCCCACAACCCAAATCAAAACCAAAAGTCAATCAGAATACTCAAGTTAGCACAAGAAGTTTCAAAATCCTAGGCGGAGGTCTGTAAACAGTTGTTTACCGACCGGCGACAGAGAAAAATCTGAATAGAAAATGGGAATGGTTCCTGATATCCGCCTCCCAGCGGCGGGAATGGGTACTAACCACCTGGCCGCCCACTGCGTGTGCCGGGAGTTTTGAAATTCTGTCGGACGTCGGAGAATACAGCTATATATATATCTGCCAGGTAAGTTTCATGAACAAAACAGATTTTAGGGTACTTAACATTGGCGCAGAAGAAAGTAGAGCCTCAGCCATCTCAAAAAGGGTCCAAAAAAAGCAAAATGTATGAGCACAACAACAAGTAGTACTACGCTCACGAGTTCAAAAAGAAGGATGTCAGATGGCACTGGTGTCGGGCGGTGGCGGGGTGTTCCAGGCTGGTGCGGTGGGAACCGCTGGTACGGCACACCCCATGTGTATATTGACGAAGGAATAATCTAAATGGAAGACGACCTGTGAATAGTGGCTTTCACACGCCCTTTCTTTACACACGACGCCCTTAGGGGTGCTCGCGCGAGGGTAGTAACCCCTGCATACCAATGCTTAAACTTTCTCTGGTATATTTAGAAACTATTTATATCAGAAAAGTAATAAGAAGGACCTTTTCACCGGCGAACACAGGTTGACCCAGAAATATAGTAATTTCAGTCAGAGTCATATGGATCCTTATATCCCTTTTGTGGGGAAGATCCTATTCATCATTGATAGCTGCAAAGAGGCTAGAATTCCTTTTAGAAGGTTTCATCCATGGCTACCTGAAATTTGTGTCCCTGATCCATCTGGGTTCAGCACAGTCATTTCAGTGGCAATGGCTACTTCATATTCTATAGTAAGAATGTCTCCATGTAAAAATTCCTCTACTACCTCCGCGCAGTTACCCTAGGAGGTACTGAGGACTGATGTTACTGGGTTTCTGCCCAAAAATAAAACACCTGGAAGGTACTGGGGGACTGATGTTACCGAGGTTCGACCCAAACATAAATCTTGATCTAAGAAAAAAAAAAGGGGTTACATATCTGCTGCTGGGCTTTTACTGGAAAGATATAATGTCCACTTCCTTAGTCCAACTGAATTCTAGGAATAACAGATCACAGGACACATTAAAATGAGCAGTTTCATCCTTAACACTTGCTGCCAGTAGCATACTACAAGTTTGGTACAGTTGAACAAGCAAATTTTAATTGTTTTTTACTAGACTATATCCATGGCATGTGGTATGAGCCATAGCCACTGGCACAAAATGAACCGAGCAACTTGATATGGAACACCTGAACTGAGGGTCCTGCATAATGGCAGGCCTTTAGTGACATAAAGCAAGTTGTTATCAGAAGCTAGTCAGTATAAAATTATCAATGAGGGAAACCTCTGTAGTCCCTCATACAGTTTCCATAATTTAAGTTTCTATTACAAATCTATGTTAACTTAAGCCCTTTGAGGCTTAACCTAGTTTTGACAGCTGTATATGGCTTATCAGTCCTTTTACACTTGGTATGTGAAATCTAATTTGAATTGTTATACCATTTGGATTAATATCCTATGTACTAATTGTTTAGTTAGCCCAAACCAGTTTTAAATGGCTTTTGCTTATTTAATTATGCCTAGGATACTGTTTATATCCAGTCCTAGGCTATTTGGGCTAAACTACCACTTAGTACATCAACAATAGGATATTCCCTAAATTGTTCTCTCTTAGCCTAGAGAGGGTATTGCCTAATCCATCTCATTCTAGATCAAATGTAAAGACTATAATAAAAACAGTTACTTGCATGTAAACTCATAGTTAGGAATAACATCGTTTGTCTAACCCAGATTGTTTATATCTTAGCCCTAGGCTATCTGGTCTACTATATAAAACAGTAACTTTACAATGTGAAACTCAGTTGTGAACTTTTATAATTAGGCTATCACCTAGTATAGGTTATTGTCTAATCCTGATTAATTAAATTACCTATAAAGGTATAGGGTTAACCAGGTGTAATTATAGGCTACTACCTCATGGATCATTTGGTCTATGTACTTACTAATGTGAACTTGATAGTTAGGCTATTGTCTAATCCTGATTAACTATCACCTAGCCTAGGTTATCAATCTAGATTATTTAATTCCCTTTTAAGGGTATACACATGAAAATCTACAGTGTTAAGAATGCTTAAGTATACAGGCTATGTAAAAAAAAAAATGATGACAGTAGCCTTTTATCTAATCCTAATGTCTTTGGTGTAAACGTTAGGTTACTGCCTAGGTCCATAGCCTAACAGGATATGTCCTTAAATCTTACCTCAATTCCAGTTACTACCTGTTGGGTTTGCAATGACACAACGTCCTGGAGACTGGACTTTATTACAGGATACTCGGGAGCCAACTGACTCGCAACAGCGTATACAGAATTACCAATAACGGATGCATGCTCGGCAGCGCATGGCCAAAGAACATATCGTACATCCCCCCCTCAAGAATATACTTATACATGGCAAAAATAAAAAGGGGAAAAATACAAAACATATCGTACATCCCCCCCCCAAGAACATTCTTATACATGACAAAAAATAAAAGGGAAAAATGCCCTTAGATCAATGAGACAAGAGAAGAAACAAAAAAATTAAAGCTAACTTCTCGATGCATACACAAAAACGAAATAAAATACATAAATTCTCTGAAAAGAAATACCAATTCCTGATGCAATTGCATACAAAAGGTAATAACATCACTCTACAAAGTCTTTGAGCCACTTGGGTTTACCAGCGGCTCTTCTGGCCTATCAACGACGTTGGGCTCCTGTGTGGTGCGTGTCCCCTGTTCTGTCGGGGTATGGTTTGCGGAGGGACTCGTGCTGGGACATGGGCGTGCCAGAGGGCGGAGCGATGACTCTCAGGTGTCGTCTGTTTCTTTTTGACAGCCTGCCGCTCCCGTTAAGCTTGACGGTGTACTGACGATGGGGCTTTGTTTCTGTTACTATGCCCGTTCGATCCCATTGCTTGGTAGCTTGGTTTTGTATGCGTACATGGGTACCTAGTTCGATGGGCGGCAGTCTTCTGGTAGTGCCAGGGATGCGCATCGCCTCCTGCGACCTTGCCACTTGTAACTCCCTTCGACGTATCGTCTGCCTCCAATATCTGTCTACTAACAGGTGTCTCCTGGCCGTCGGTACCCATCGCGCAGCTGGCGACCCGTTGCAAGCTGGGACGGCGACTTGTTAATTTCCCTGAGAGGAGTGTTGAGATACTGAAGTATCGCCAGGGCCGTTTTGTCCGACTCAAGGGCTCACCCTTTAATGTATTTTCCCGGAGTAGCCTCTTCGCCGATTTGACAGCTGCTTCTGCCCTGCCGTTAGACTGGGGATACTGGGCCGACGACAGCCGGACCTTGACCCCCATCTCTTGAAGAAGGCCTCCATCTCCTCGCTGGCCAAGTTCGTGCCTCCGTCAGTTGATATTTGTTCTGGTGCTCCCCAACGCGAGAAATATGATCGAAGGTGATTACTGATTTTGTTAGACGTGGCACCATTGGGGAAATGAGCCACTTCTAACCAACCTGTTAGTCTATCCGCATACACCATGTATACACTGCCTTCTATCTGGAACATATCTGCGACGACTTGCTGGAAGGGATATTCCGCAGGCGGCGTGTGTATCATTTCTTCAGGAGGCAGTGAGGGGGCATGTTCATCGCATGAAGTACATCGGGCGCGGCAATGCTGAAGGTCCCCTTCTATTCCCGGCCAATAGACCGACTGCCTGGCCCTTCTAAGCATCGAGTCGAGGCCTTGGTGTCCTGCGTGTAGGTTAGCGGCTACCTGGCGGCGTAAATCCTCGGGTATAACCAAGCGAACACATCCTTGGTCCACTGAGTATGTCACCAAGATCCTGGTTGATGGCTAGCCGGTCCGAACGCTGAAGAAGGGGCGAAGGCAAGCGAGTTCTTGCGACTTCTGTTTTGGGGCCAGTCACCCGCTGCAACCCTTGCAAGCAAGAGCTGATATACAGGGTCGTTAGATGCGGCGCTCCTTACGCAGTCTTCATCCAACACGATGATATCCGGTTCCAAGGCGGCCACGGTTGCACATGCCACTGCCACTTGAATGTCGTCCTCCAAATCCACGTCGGAAGCTTCGCGGGGTGCTCTCATGGTCGGGTACCTTGAAAGAAAATCCGCGGCAGTGTTCCTTTTTCCGGGCAGGTATTTCATGTGGAACTTGAACTGGAGTGTCTTCTCTTTCAGGTTGAATAATCTCGGGTTGATGACGTCCTTAAGGGCTCTGTCACCCAGCAGCTTGACGAGAGGACGGTGGTCCGTGATGATGGTGAGATTAGGACACCCAAGTAGGAACAGCCTGGCCTTCCGCAAGCACCAGGTAACTGCCAGGGCTTCTCCTTCTACGGGGGCATACCCAGCTTCAGAGGAGGTGAGGTGTCGACTACCACACAGGGCAAGGCGCCAGCCGCCCTTGCAACAAAAGGGGCTGTCAGCTGACTGACAAATACAATACTGCTGAAGGACTACGAACCCGATACCTTCTTTACTCCAATCCGTCTTATCGTCGTAGGGCGTGTTTTTTGTCGTAATATGCCAAGCCGTCCTTGGCTAATTGACAGATGACCTCCTGTGCCTGCCGGAGTTTGTCACGTAGCTGACTATCCCAGTAAACGTTTTTTCCAGTGGGCTTTCTGAGAAGGTCCCTAAAGGGCTCCATGATGGGCGCCGTTGCAAGGAAGGGCGCTAACTGATTCACGAACCCGAACCACGACCTAATATCCGTGATGGAGGGCTTCTCTGGCATATGGAAGTTACGAATGGCGTCTAGTCGTTCGTCTGCGGGTTTGTATGACTCCCATCCCAGGTAATAACCGACAAAAGTGACCTCTCTCTTGCAGAATTTAAACTTCTCGGGCTTGAGTGTGATACCTGCAGAGGCACACGTTGACAGGAATTCATATACATGCCAGAACGCCTCTTCAATGCTGTGATCGTATAGCAAAGTGTCGTCAACGCATTTATGCTTTCTGGTGATGTCTTGCAGGGCATCATCAAACCTTTTTGTGTAGGCGTCCGACGCCGAACAGTGGCCCATGGGTGTTCTACGATAACGGTATCGTCCCCATGGAGTGATAAAGGTCGCAAGCGGGCGGCTGTCTTCGTCCAATTCCACTTGATGGAAACCCCAGTGGGCGTCCGCCGTAGTCTTGTACGTATGAATGGGGATGCTTGAAATCATGTCGAAGGGTGCCGGTGTATGATGAGTTTCCCGAAGACAGTGGGCGTTGAGGCGCTGGAAGTCTACTGTGCGGCGAGGTTGACCCGTCTTCTTGGCGACAACGACCATCCTTGCACACCATTCCGTTGCATCCCCCACTGGGACTGGTTCTATCACGCCCTTCCGAACGTCCTCGTCAAGTTGAGCCTTGACCTCCTCTTCCCAATGCTTAGGGATTGTCGCGGGCGTGTGACAGGCATAAGGCACGGCATCAGGCAACAAATGGATGTGGTGCTGCTTGCCCGTCATGACAGGTAACGGTTCCCTGGTTGTATTAAAGGTTGTTGAAGAGAAATGCCGTAATAACCACTCCTCAAGTCTCGGTATATTCTCCTCCACAGGCGGGATGGGTAAGGTGGCTGGCTTCATTGTCTTAGGGGAGTTAGGCCGTGCGACGTCTTCATTAAGCACATCAGCTGATGCAACGAGATGGTAGGGGTGAGGGAAGTCAGGGGTACTATTCCCAGCTCCTTACAAGCATTCAGCGATATATAGAAGTTCTTGGCCGTCGGCACAAAGTAAACCTCCTGCTTCGTGCGTCGCCCCACCTATATCAATGAAGCATGCCGTTGATCCAAGACATCTCACTCGGAGATTAGCTACGTCCCTCAGACCTGCTCGCGGCTGCAACTCCAGTGAATTTATTTGCAGTCTTGAGAGAATCGTGGGTCCGGCAACGCAGATCTGTGCTCCTGTGTCTGCTACGACGAGTGTGGATACTGAATTCCCGTTTCTATGGGAAACACAAGCCTTGATCGAGGGGTGGGGGGAGAGGTGCGTGTCTGCAACAATCGCTAAACTCGAGGCAAGCGGCGCTTTCTTCGTATTCCTGCAGCATTTCTGAAAGTGCCCTACCTTTTGGCACCCGTGGCACGTTATACCTCTTACTGGGCACGACGCTCGACCAAAGGGATGGCGCCCCCCACAATTTCCGCAACGCTTCACATTGGAATTACCGCGCAACACCGCGACGTCTGGCTCTACGTCATCAATGCCTGTGACGTCATCACTCGAGGCGCCAGCAGACCCCCGCTCACTGATAGCGACGCGTGGGACACTTTCGACATCTTGGCGTGCAGCTTCGAAAGTGCAGCACAGTGCCTGAAGGGCATCTACACTCTTAAATGTCTCACATGTCTGAAAAACATGCCTCTTTAATACAGGGTCACTGAGGCCTACCATTATTTTCCGCAACAGCATGTACTCTATTAAACACTCCCCGCATTTGGGACACTCAAAATCACAGTCGGTGGCCTTCTGAGCACACCTCGAAAAATAGTCGCTCACTAATTCCTCGCACCCTTGTGCGAGGGCAAAGAATTCAGACCACTGAACTGCCTGATTCGACGACCGCAACACAATATTCCCGATGGCGTCCAGAGCCGCGTCTGGGGCGAGGGCATTCCATTTGGCATCTGAATACCGACCGTCCAGTGCACGTTGCAACGCCGGTACACAGTTGAGCCTAATGTGCAGGACAATATCCTGCGGCGGGAACTTGTTAAGGTGAATCCAATACGTCATCGAACGTCTCCAGGATCTGAACGCTGCCGAAGACATTACCCAGCCTCACACTTCTCAGGGGCAGCAGAGACAGGAACTTTACCGGCACGTGCTCCTGAACCGGGAAGGGCATCCTGAAGGGAACGGATGGCACGCTGCTGGTCTGCAAATAACGTCTGTGCTTGCATGACGGCCTGTGACAAGGCCCTTGGCATTGCAGGTGAGGCACGCCTCGGCGTGGCCTGGGGTGGTCGACGTATCTGGGGCATGGCTTGGTCCTTATCCTACTCACTGCGCCATGTTGGGTTTGCAATGACACAACGTCCTGGAGACTGGACTTTATTACAGGATACTCGGGAGCCAACTGACTCGCAACAGTGTATACAGAATTACCAATAACGGATGCATGCTGGGCAGCGCATGGCCGAAGAACATATCGTACACTACCTAATCCAGGTTGGTTATTTTTGTTCACCCTTAGGATATATAATCCTAGGTTATAGGCTACAAACAATATCTGCTACAGTCTGGTTAACATATTCTCACTGAATCGATGTAGACTGTAGGCTACTGCCTGGTAGGCTATTACCGACATTGTTATATAGAAGGATTATCTATTATAATAACCCTTCAACACCGACTGGACGTATTAAACGTCGATATAAATTGTCTGTTGGGTGCCGATTGGACGTATATACGTCGATATAAATTTTTTTTTTAAATTCGCGGAAAAAGTTATAGGCCTACTAGGCAAAAACTTTTGAATCACGCACCTTGGGGGATGCTGGGAGCTCACGGATCAAGGCGTTGTTTTGTTTACAATCGTTACCCAGGCACGCAAGCGCGAATTTCTTTCTCCTCGCACTAAAAGGCATCAGCAACACATCTTAGAAATTATTTCGTCACTTTGACATAATTTTTGCACCATTTCATATTAGCCGTTACATGGAGTATTATATATGAAAATGTGTGCAATTTCATGTAGAATACAACAAAAAACAACTCATGGTTGTAGCTTTTATCAATTTTGAAATATTTTCATATAAATAATGATAAGTGCCAAAATTTCAACCTTCGGTAAACTTTGACTTTACCGAATGGTCGAAAAACGCAATTGTAAGCTAAAACTCTTATATTCTAGTAATATTCAATCACTTACCTTCATTTTGCAACAAATTGGAAGTCTCTAGCACAATATTTTGATTTATGGTGAATTTTTGATAAATATTTTTATGTCCGCGCGTTACGAATTCATGCATCATTTTGTGATAATATTTTCTCTGTGTTGCCTTGATCGTTTTACAATATGTTCTATACCAAAAGGATTTCAATTTAGTGTACAATATAACGAAAAAAAATTAACTCGTTAGCTTTAACCGTTTTGCTCACGGCGCGATTTGTATACAATTATATATGAAATTTTTTTCGAGCTGTCATATATTCCAATATTTATAAATGATTTTTTTTTTTCATTTCTGATGGTTGCATACTAAACTTCAGGCAATGACAAAAAAAGGAGCCAAAAATGAACTCTTAATCTTGAAAACTAAGCGAGCTGTGATTTTTTGAAAAAAAAAAAAATTTTCCGCTTCGGCGCTCACTCGCGAACGCCGCCGGCACACGGGAGACGATTTTTAAAATACTGCTTTGGCGTTTAAGGGTTAATAATAATTGTGGAATAATTCATTAAATAGAATGATAAATTCCTTAAAGCAATTTTTGCTTCTACAAATAACTAACGATCACAAAATGTAGTAAGCGATGATGTGTACGTACTAGCGAAAAAGCCATTCTATGGTTTTTCATGCACAATAAAATCATTGTTCCATGGTCCAAACTAAAAAATGTTCAACTGGAACTTGAAATTATGCACTTAGCTTCCAACCTCAATGTTTCCATGAAATTCAATTATGAAATCAGTAAGTGAAAATGGAACTCTCGCAGCTAACGATCCTAAATCATTGGCGCCGATGTGTACTGGCGAAAAATGATATTGTAATGATACAATTAAGTTTGTTCATACTTACCTGGCAGATATATATATAGCTGTATTTTTCCGAATCCCGACAGAAATTTAAACACTTACGACACACGCAGTGGGAGTCAGGTGGTTAGTACCCATTCCCGCCGCTGGGAGGCGGGTATCAGGAATCATTCCCATTTTCTATTCATAATTTTTTATTTCCACTGTCTCCTGAGGGGAGGTGGGTGGGACTTGATTATATATATCTGCCAGGTAAGTATGAACAAACTTAATTGTATCATTACAATATCATTTTGTTCATGAAACTTACCTGTCAGATATATATATAGCTGAATCCCACCTTTGGTGGTGGGAGTAGACAGAATAGAGAAGATTTTAGGAGGAAACATATATGCAGATAATTGATATCTTGATTCCTTACCTGTTAGCATAGCTGACTTCGTGGTTACTGCCGCGTAAGTCTGCTTGTGCTACTAGAGTTGCCAGCGAGGTAGAGACCTATATAGCTGGTGCACTCCAGATGATCTGTCAACAGGGGCGAGACCACGACGTGACTAGACCATTGGACCATACAAATGAGGGCAACGAAGTAAAAACCAAACCACCTGGCGTAGCCTACCAAAAGTATCCCACATAGACTAAGCTAATGGAAGGGAGATCCGCCGCAGGCGGTCAACCCCACAACCATAACACAAGTTAAAAACTCCCCTAAACCATTAAAGGATAGGATGAGCGCTACCTCCTGCCCCCAAAACAGTGTCTGCAGCGACGTATGGTCCGAGCGAGTAACAATTTTCGTATGTTGCTTTCACCTCCCGCAGGTAGTGTGAAGCGAACACCGAATTGCTTCGCCAATAAGTGGCGCCCAAAATGTCTTTGATTGCCATATTTTTGTGAAAAGCCACCGAAGTAGCAATAGCCCTCAACTCGTGGGCTTTCACTTTCAGAAGCTCCATGTCACTTTCACTACACTTTTCATGGGCTTCCTTAACCGTACTCCTTAAGAAGAACGCCAGTGCATTCTTCGACATCGGAAGATCTGGTTTTTTCACAGAGCACCACAAGTTCTCCGAAGAACCTCTGCATGCTCTGGTTCTCTGCAAATAAAACTTGAGAGCCCTGACAGGACACAGGACTCTCTCAGCTTCAGGTCCCACTAGCTCCGACAACCCCTTGATCTCGAACGTTCTCGGCCAAGGGTTGGAAGGGTTCTCGTTCTTTGCTAAGAACGTAGGACTTAAGGAACAAACTGCACTATGATCCTTGAACCCAATATGCTTGCTTATGACTTGAATTTCGCTAACCCTCTTCGCCGTCGCCAGAGCGGTTAGGAAAATGGTCTTCTTAGTAAGATTCCTAAGCGAGGCTAAATGGAGCGGTTCAAATTGACTCGACATGAGAAACTTCAGTACCACGTCTAAGTTCCACGATGGTACTTTAGGTTGGAGAACTTTCACAGTCTCAAATGATCTAATGAGATCATGAATGTCTCTATCATTCGCTAAGTCGAGTCCTCTATGTCTGAAGACCACAGAAAGCACGCTTCTGTAGCCTTTAATCGTGGGAACGGCTAGTTTCGCTTCTTTCCTAAGGTGAAGAAGGAAATCTGCTATTTGGCTCACAGAGGTTGAGGTGGAGGAAATGCCCTTCCTTCTGCACCAACTTCTAAAGACAGCCACTTTGATTGGTAAACTGCGATTGAGGAGGGCCTCCTTGCGGTGGCAATCGCCGTTGCCACAGGTCTTGAAAAACACCCCTCGCTCTGGCCAACTTCTTGATAGTCTGAACGCAGTCAGACTCAGAGCGGGGAGGTTTTTGTGGTACCTCTCGAAGTGGGGCTGTCTGAGTAGATCTTTCCTTAGGGGCAGAGTCCTCGGAAAGTCTACTAGGAAGGACATCACCTCCGTGAACCAGTCGGCCGCTGGCCAGAAGGGGGCGATGAGGGTCATTCTCGCTCCTTCTGATGCAGCGAACTTCCTCATTACTTCCCGAGGATTTTGAATGGGGGAAAAGCGTAAATGTCTAGTCCCGACCAATTCCACAGTAGGGCGTCTACTGCCACTGCTCCCGGGTCCAGAACTGGGGAGCAATACAGCGGAAGTCTCTTCGTTCGGGAAGTTACGAAAACGTCCACATGAGGACGTCCCCACAGCTTCCATAGCGCCTGGCATACTTCCTGATGAAGGGTCCATTCCGTCGGCAGAAGCTGTCCTTGCCGACTGAGAAGGTCCGCTCGCACATTTTCCACGCCTGACACAAACCTTGTCAGAATCGTGACGTTTTGCGACTTCGCCCAAATCAGGATATTCCTCGCGATGACGAACAGAGAATGAGAGTGAGTTCCCCCCTGTTTCCTGAGGTATGCCAAGGCTGTGGTGTTGTCCGAGTTTATCTGAACCACTTTGCTGGAGACTTCCTCCTCGAAGAACCTTAGAGCAAGGTAAACCGCTGAGAGTTCTTTTAGGTTGATGTGCCAGGACACCTGTTCCCCTCTCCAGGTGCCTGACACTTCTCTCCCTCCCAGTGTTGCTCCCCAACCCGTGGAGGACGCGTCGGAGAACAACACTAGGTCGGGGTTCCGAAGCTTGAGCGAAAGTCCTTCCGCAAGCTTCTTTGGATCCAACCACCATTTGAGGTGCTTTTTCACTTCTTCCGTCAAAAACAAGACCTCTTCTAGATCCTGTTTGCGTGACCAATTGCTTGAGAGGAAGAACTGAAGTGGTCGGAGGTGCAACCTTCCCAGAGAAACAAACTTCTCCAGTGAGGAAATGGTCCCCAGCAGACTCATCCATTCCCTCACCGAGCATGTTTCCTTCCCTAGAAAGGCCGACACTTTGTCCAGGCATTGAAGTTGTCGCCCCTGGGACGGAAAAGCCCGAAAAGCCACTGAGTCCATCTGAATCCCCAGATAGACTAAGGATTGAGAAGGAGTCAGATGCGACTTCTCGAGATTCACCAGAAGTCCCAGGGACTTCGCTAACGACAGAGTCGTGTGAAGGTCCTTCAGACACCTGTCTTGCGATGAGGCTCGAATAAGCCAGTCGTCTAGGTAGAGAGAGATCCTTATTTCCGCAAGATGGAGGCACCTCGCAACGTTCTTCATAAGAACGGTGAACACCATCGGCGCCGTGCTGAGACCGAAGCAGAGTGCCCTGAATTGGAAAATCTTCCCTTTCAGGACAAACCGCAGGTATTTCTTGATCGGGGATGGATGGGGACGTGAAAGTATGCGTCCTGAAGGTCTAACGAGACCATCCAATCCCCCGGTCTTAAAGCTGCAAGCACGGATTGAGGTGTCTCCATCTTGAACTTCTGCTTGGTAACGAAGCGATTTAGACTGCTGACATCCAGAACGGGGCGCCACCCCCCTGACTGCTTCGGCACTAGGAACAGACGGTTGTAAAACCCCGGAGAAACTCCGGTCGAAGACCTGTTCCACTGCCTGCTTCTCGATCATTTGATCTAGTAGATCGTGAAGCACTTTCTGCTTTTCTCCCTGATACGACGGAGACAAATCCTTTGGTGTCGAAGACAGCGGGGGTAACATCAGGAAAGGAATTCTGTACCCCTTCTTGACGATGTCCAGAGACCAAGCGTCGGCACCTCTCTCTTCCCAAGCTTTCGCGAAATGTAGAAGCCTGGCTCCTACCGGTGTCTGAAGGACTTCCCTCTCACTTCTTGCTCTTGGAAGGAGCGGGAGTCTTGCCTCTGAAAGAGCCTCTTCCTCGAGGGGCTGGCTTCGAGGAAGAAGCGGATCGAAAGGGCTTCGACTTCTTCAAAGCAGAGGACCCAGAAGACGAAGAAGTAGCAGGCTTCCTAGAAGACTGTGCCAGAAGGTCTTGAGTTGCTTTCTCCTGGAGACTAGCAGCTATGTCCTTTACCATAGACTGGGGGAAGAGATGTTCTGAGAAAGGAGCGAAAAGAAGATCCGCTTTTTGCGCTGGTGAGACCGACTTTGCAGTAAAATTGCAAAAAAGTGCTCTTTTCTTAAGCAGTCCCGTGCTGAAATGAGCAGCCAATTCCTCAGAACCATCCCTGACGGCCTTGTCCATGCAAGACAATACACTGGACAGCTCCCCCAGACTGATGGAATCAGAAACTCCTGGACCTGGCATCCAATACTCCCAGGCACCAGTCAAGAAAATTAAAGACCTCTAGTGTCCTGAAGAGGCCTTTAAGGTGAAAGTCTAACTCGCTATGTGTCCACGAGACCTTCGAGGAAGACAAAAAAGATCTTCTGGTGGCGTCTACAATGCTACCAAAGTCTCCTTGAGCTGAGGCTGGAAGCTTTGACTCCGACGTTTTCTCCCGTCTCATACCACATACCAGCTTTGCCACCGAGTCTTGAAGGTGGTAAAGCGAAAGAGGTCTTGCCCGAAGCTTTCCTCTTTTCCATCCAATCATGGACCTTTCTAAAAGCTTGCTTCGTAGAAAGCGACTTCTTCATTCTCACAAAGCCCGAGATCTTAGCAGCTTTGGAAGACGAAAACTGAGAGGGAGGAGTACGTGGAGCTTCAGGTTGGAAAGTGTCTGCAAAGACTGACTGAAGTAAACGAGTCAAAACCTTGTAGTCCGTCGAAACTGGAGCCAACTGCTGTTCTTCGTCCACTTCGACGAAAGCGTCACTAACTTCCTCTTCAGACACTGGAGAAGTCGGAGGAAGTAAAGAAGAGTCCCGAGCTTTCTCAAAAGAGAAAGAACGGCGAACAGGAAGAGTTCCCGCCTCCGCTTGTGCTTGCGGAAGTGAAAAACTGACGTCCGTAGGCGCGCGTTTGGCGTCCGAAGCCAATCTACTGGCGCCGACAGAAGCGCGCTCAAACGCCGCAGGTGTACACCTGGCGTCCACTTGTGCGCGCTGAGCGTCCACTGGTGCGCGCCGAGCGTCCACTGATGCGCGCCGAGCGTCCACTGGTGCACGCCGAGCGTCCACTAAAACTCGCTGAGCGTCCACTGGCGCTCGCGAAACTTGCACCGAGTCACGTTCGGCGTCCACTAAAGCGCGTTTGACTTTCACAGAAGCGCGCTCGGCATCTAAAGAAACTCGCTTCTTATCCACAAGTTTCGTAGCAGCGGAAACAACCGCTTCACGAGAGCGAGAAACTAATTTCTCGCCTCCTCTAGAAAGTTGCTGGGGAGCAGAACGAACTCTAGAGGGAGACTCAAACGGAGAGAGAGACGAGCGAGGAGAGGGAGAGGGTGAACGCCTCGACCTCTTCACAGGAAGATTGTCATCCTTCTTACGGCGACGTGGAACAGTCTCTCTCGAAGGAAAAACATCTCGAAGTTGCTGCTGAAGAGACTGGAGAATCTTGCTTGTAGGTGAAGCCTCCTTTTCTGGGGAGGGGCTGATCCTGTGAGCAGGAGAGTGGCGAGGGGACGCCTTCTTGCTACTCCCAGGAACCGCCGCTTCACGCACCTTAGAGCGACTGCGGCGCTCGAAAGAAACATCTAGGGAAGACTCCGCCTCCGAATAATCCTTACGCTTCTTCTGCGGAGGAAAAGCAGCAAACGCACTATCGGGCGACGAGCAAAGTTCCGGAGAACAACTTGGACGTGAAGCGTCCCGCACGCGAGCCGTCCTTTTCAGCGGACGTGATGCGGTATGAGAGCTCCACCCCTTGCGCGGGGAGGAAGCTTCAGAAGAAGAAAAGCACTCCTTGAGAAGACGTGCACGCGCACGCTCCTTGGCAGTCTGGGTATGTTCGTCAGAAGCTGCCGAAGGCACGCCAGATCGGTGGGGGTTCCTCGTAACCCTCCTTCGACTTTCGACATGCTCTCTCCCCGTAATCTGGGAGTCAAGCAGAGGTCTAGGTCTAGAGGCGGAATGAGGCCGATCTGACGCACCCTCCACTACACAAGGGGCACTTTCACTGCACTTCTCTTCACTTTTGCTCTCCAGAGCTAACACTTTTGATTCTAAGTTACGAATCGACTCAAGAATTAGCGATAATGTATTACCTTCTACCGACACTGTCTCAGGGGCCGGAGGCAACACTACAGGGGTAGGAGCATAATCTACAGAAGGAGGGTTAGCAGGAGAATAATTTAAATCTTGCCTACCTGAAACACTCCTGGAGGAAGACCTCCTTAATGTTAGTCTTTCACACTCCTTACAACGACTTTCAAACGTACATTCATTCCCCCTGCAAACTTTACAAACAGAATGTGGGTCTACTGAAGCTTTCAGTAGCCTACCTCTACATTCAGACATGGAACAAAATCTAGCGCTAGCAGAACTAGACCCTGACATCTTGATCAAAGAAAAATCAATACCAAATTCAAATCAAACCAAAGTCAACGTGTGCCAAGCCACCGATCCAATTCAGATACCAAAGAAAAACCAAAAGGGGATACTCAAGTAGCTAGTAAGTTTCCAAAATCTGGACGGAGGTGCTGCAAAACAGGTGTTTCCAGCACCGGCGACAGAAAAATTATGAATAGAAATGGGAATGAATTCCTGATACCGCCTCCCAGCCGGCGGGAATGGGTACTAACCACCTGACTCCCACTGCGTGTGTCGTAAGTGTTTAAATTTCTGTCGGGATTCGGAAAAATACAGCTATATATATATCTGACAGGTAAGTTTCATGAACAAAACGACGGTTTACAGCTTTTCACACAAAATAAAACCATTGATCCATATTATAAACTAAAAAATTTTCAACTGAAACTTAAAATTGTACCCTTAGCCCTTAACTTGTGTGTTTCCTTGAGCCTCGGTAATGCGATTAATAGGCGGAGAACGAAATTGTCGGAACTAGCCTAACGATCATAAATCGTAAGAAGTGCCGATGTATGCTGGTGAAATAAGCCAATTATGGCTTTTCACGCACAAATAAATCATTGTTCCACAGTCCAAACTAAAAATTTTTTTTAACTGGAACTTAAAATTATGCACTTAGCTGAATCAATAAGCAAAGAATGGACTTCTCTGAGCTCTGGGGTTTCTTGAACAACCAGAAAATGAATGGCATTTTGGTAAGATTTTGGTCGTATGTAAACAATACGATTGTGTGTATGTGCATAACCACTTCTTCATCTTCCGGTTTTGACATAGATAAACTGAGTATCAGCATTTGCTGTAGATAATAGAAAGTGCCCTCTTATCCTAAGTCCATTTATACTCTATCACGTCATAATGTTTATCATTATGACACAATATCTGGCCACAATACCAGTTAAGAGAATTCTTTGACATTAGTCTGGTCACCATGGAGCTCTGGATAGACCATGGAAAGGGTAATCCTTGAGGACGAGACAGCGCTACACTATAAACCATGATTGAGTTCCATGTGAGTAATATTCCAAGTGATCCCAATTAGAAAGTGAAAAGATGAAAAGCTCCAGATATGGAACCACAACATCTGACGTTCCTGGTACAGCACTCTCATGTACATTACACTTTTCAATCCCTGTTCAATACCTTGTTGCTGACATTAGATGACAAGAGGTATCCAAATATTTACTCCTTGACTAAAATTATATCAATATAGCAAGTGATTATCATTATATGAAAACACAGTATTATACAGTAGTAGTACCTTATAAAGGTCATTACTCTTCTTATGTAACTCTAAACTTGACAGTTCTTCTTTCACATTCTGTAGGAAATTACCATCTTGCAGGAAATGTGGCATATACATACATTTGAAGGGTTCAGTCAGTAACTTGAAACCATTATCTGAAAATAGACAATGAAATTTACACTTAATTTTTTGGCATACATACATAAGTTCAATGAAATCTAGTATTTATCATGAAAATGCAAAATGTTATTGTCATGATACAATAAAGTTTTATGCATACTTACCTGGCAGATATATACTTAGCTATAGACTCTGTCGTCCCCGATAGAAATTCGAATTTCGCGGCACACGCAACAGGTAGGTCAGGTGATCTACCGCCCCGCCGCTGGGTGGCGGGAATAGGAACCATTCCCGTTTTCTAAGACAGATTTTCTCTTCCACCTGTCTCCTGAGGGGAGGCTGGGTGGGCCATTAATCGTATATATCTGCCAGGTAAGTATGCATAAAACTTTATTGTATCATGACAATAACATTTTTATGCATTCAACTTACCTGTCAGATATATACTTCTTAGCTGATTGGCACCTTTGGCGGAGGGTAAGAGACAGCTAATTTACTGAATAGACAGGAAACAACATACGTTGTAGGTAATAAATAAATAAAACCTTGGTTCCTATGTGTTTAGACGAAGGGTTGACCTCCTAGCTATTGCTAGGAATCTGCTTCGTCTCAAGAGCCTCAGCGAGGATGTGACCTATGGCTAAGAGTTCTTGTAGATCTGTCAATAGGGTCTTATCCACTTACTTGACAGAATCTAATGGTTATTTGTCAAAGGGGTCCTATCCACTTACATGACAAAACACCTATGCCTAGTGGCATAATTCAGGAGCACAACACCGATCCCGATCACCTGATCCTCACACGAGTGTTCGTGCTTAACTTGAAAAAGAGTTATCCCCAAACTTCTTTCAAACAACCCAAATAATAAAAAAATCTGTTAAATTAAGATTTAACTCACTAGTTAAGGATCAGTGTCGGCTCCCTATCCCAGCAACTTATCCGTAGACACGTATAACCCAGAGAGACGTATCTCTCGTGGGTCAACTTGACATCCTTCGTATAAAGGGAGGTCAACCCAGAGTTGCATCTCCCGTAAATGACAGCTAATATGTACTTAATGACATATTGTTATGGAAAGAACAAGAATTCATAAAAGCTTGCACTTCATTCGCTTTTAATTGTCAGCTGTTTGAAGGAATCATCAAGATACTCATGAAGTGTTTTAGTGATCACATAGTTTCAAAGAAGACCAGGGCTTTCTTAGAAATGGATATTTTCTGGATGAAGCCTAGAGCCTGGCTGGCGCCTCACGCCTGACTGGCGCCTCGCACCTGGCTGGCGCCTCGCACTTGCCTGGTTGGCTCCTCGCGCCTGGCTGGCGCCTCGCGCTTGTCTGGTGCCTGGTGCCTGGCTGGCTCCTCGCGCCTGCCTGGCGCCTCGCTCTTGGCTGGCGCCTTGCGCCTGCCTGGAGCCTCGCCTCTGGAGCCTGGCCAGTTCCTCCCCACTTGTTAGAGCTTCGAGCTTGTTAGAGTCTCGAAGATGTCTGTCGATGTCCCCATCGAACTCTCTTATCTGTCCGATTTGTTCGCCTCTAGCAAATCTAAGCCAGGTTGGAGGCCCACTCTTTCTCCTCACCAGACAATGACAGTGATTCTTGGGGACTGTCGCTCTGGCGTTTTTTACGCCTGTTATGGCATTTAGCCCCTAGTTGGCGCTACATTGTCCGAAAGTCCTAAACAACCACAATAGTTTATCAGGAGACTTTGAGAAGGGTGGAAGACCTTCTTCCACTTTGAGCTCTCGGCCTCTCCGGCAAGGGGAGGAGAGTAGTCAACTACATCCATAATTGATATGAAATCTAACAGTATGAGAGAAAAGTGTCTTATTCCGAAAAGGATCCTTTGTGATTACTTCTGTTGCTACAGAGATCTCTTCTTACATGTTGATGAGGTTTCTCGTTGTAGAATCTTCCCTATCCTTGCCCGAATGAAGGGAAGGAGCCTGGAAGTCGAAGGAGACTCAGAGTAGAAATTGGGCGGACCCCTGATTTCTTAGCTCTTTATATATATCCCTCTTAATACTAACTGGGCAGCATTTTGAGCCCTCATCACATTCCAAAAACTCTGTAGGCAAACGTTTCAACCATTTCTTCTTCTGTAGATGAAAACATAAGGACCCTGTCTGAATAACGAAACTCTATCTGGAGCGTTGAGTGAGGAACAGAGGGTTTTAGTTCTTTTGCCAGACATATTATGCTGGCAAGAGCCCATTGCCGAGTTCCCATAGAATCTGATGCGAGATTCCAATGCACAAAAAATTCCCTTTTCTTCTTGGTCGTATAGGACCGAGAGAAACGAGGAATTCCCTCATAAAATTTCTGAAAGAAGTTTTATGAGGAGCAGTTCCATCTTGTCATAAAACGGAATCTGAGGGCTCCAAACAAAAAGAATCCCATACTCAGTGCATGATATCCTACTCTTATCGTATAGAGGTATCGTATAAGATCCCGAAGATCTTAATTCTCTGCTATATCTAATTCTCCTTGCAGAGACAGAATATAACCTTATACTGCGTTATTGATAAAAGATATAGACAAAGGTGATTCTTCCCTCTGAAAGGGAAGAAAACACCCCGTATGTGGTTCACAGAGGTATAGGAAGAGGACAGCTTCCCTATTCCCACCAGCAAGATCTGCAGCAAGTCTATGTCTTTACCATGACCTTGCCTTTTACCTTGAAAAAAAAAATCCTCTTACCATGTCTCCTTCTGGTCAGTCTGCACGCAGACCGACTCAGAATGGAGAGGTTTTACAGGTCTATATACTGGATTCTAATAGAACCTCCAGAATCTCTGGGAAATTTCTTACGAAACATGCTGTGAGAAGAACGTTATGATCTCTGTGAATCCAATATATCTAAGGCCAAAAAAGAAGCATAAAGTATAATCTTTTCTTCCTTTGACGCCCTTTATCTTAACATCTGTTAAGAATTTATATTTAGGGGAAAAAGACTAAAGTTTATTCCCCTTTCTTTAAACTAAAGATGGCGTAAATTGCTACATCTCTTGGGTCAAGAATAATGAAGTAATCTATAGGAAGCCTGGTCGTCTTCCTCCTTGCGAAGCGATTATGAAGAAGACTTCTCTCAGGTTTTTTACAACTCTCTCCAATAGATGCTAGACATAATTTAACAATTATTATCGTCTATCGAGAAGTTTCTCACGGACGTGCAACATATTGCAGTGAATCTCTTAAGAATCGTTACGTTCCGTGTCTGATTTCCAAACAGGTTCTCTTTTGTCAACGCGAACCCGGGCGAAAAAAGAGATTCTTGATTCTCTTTGTGATATGAGAGAGCTGTGGCATTGGCCTAAATGCTTAAAATAAATAATTTCATAGTTCCTTGGGATCGAACCCATTTTCGATTAGAAGGGGAATGAAATCAGGAACGAAACTTGCCGTTACTACGCCTCTGTCGAAGAGGCTAGTGAACTCTAAGGTTAATAACTCGCTAAAACGAGAACTTATCTTGGATGGCGCTTCTAGCGCCAATTGCGCCAGGCTGGCGCTTCTGGCTCATTGCGCCAGGGTGGCGCTTCTGGCTCATTGCGCCAGGGTGGCGCTTCTGGCGCATTGCGCCAGGCTGCGCTTCTGGGGCATTTGCGCCAGGCTGGCGCTTCTGGGGCATTGCGCCAGGCTGGCTCTTCTGGCGCATTTGCGCCAGGCTGGCGCTTCTGGCTCTTCTGGCGCATTGAGCCTTCTATGTTTATTCCGTTCTCAGTAGGAAAAACTTTTATGGACAATATATAGTCCATTCAGGGAAACAATTTCTCTCACGAAGAGAATGATTCCCAAAAGACTTATCAAACTTATCCTGAGCAATCTTCGTTCTTTAATACGATTATGCTTTCTAAACATGCTTCTCGAAAGCCTGAGATCAGGGAAACAACTTCTGCCACGAAGAAAATGATTCCCAACAGACTTATCGAACTTATCCTGAGCAATCTTCGTTCTTTAATACGATTATGCTTTCTACATATGCTTCCCGAAAGCCTGAGATAACTTCTGCCATAAAGAATCCTCTATAATTCTCTTACATCGCGGTAAACAGAATTAAACTAGGAAAACTTTTGTAAGGATACTAGGAATTCAGTTGTCAACCAAAGAGTCAACTTCGGTATATGACATGATCATACCGTAGTCTTAAGGTGAATTCTCTACTACATTCTTTCCTCGCCGAGGCCGAGAGAATGTAAAATCTCCTAACTTCGTTCTTTTCGTCAATAAAACGAATTGGTACTAGACGAAGGAGATCCTAATGAGAAATAAGGATCGAAGAGAATCATTCAAGCTTCCTATCCATGGACATAATGCTGTAATGTATGCTTCTATTACTTGAAAAAGCCTCTAATCAAATAATGCGAGCTCATACAAGTCTTGTCCAATTCCAAACAATTGCAAAGTTCTCATTCTGAAAATCGGTTTGCTGCATATATACAGAAGAGGATGACTTATAATCCTCTTAAAAGTAACGAACTAGGAGAAGGAGGGGTGGCAGAACTCAAGAGACTCTCCGAATTCTTGCAATAAAAGGGTTGCTAAGGTCTTGTAAGCTGAAAGACCTGCACCCTCATTGACTTCCTAGTCTGATATCTTCCATCTCTTGTCCCATAATGTTGGGAAAAGAGTGAGTTACCCGAGGAGAGCGCCTCTCTTCATAAGGTAAAGGGTTTAAAGTAGAACCAGCTTCATCCTGACAAGGGTTACGTTCGCCTGTGCGACATCTTGAGTACCTGGCAGGTGAAGGCTGATCCTACAAAAAAAACTTCTCTCCAAATCAAACCAATGTGATAGAGACGAAGTCGCTTATGCGACCACTAGAGTCTCTTTCACGAGAAGTATGTTCTTGGGTTCTCTTCCAGAGAAACTTCCCACAGATCCAGACACATCCTGACACGGGCGACAGTTTGCGCCCCCGTCAGGAAAAACTGATCCATCTTCCAACACAAAGAAGCTGGAAATCCTGGATACTGTAAGAATTTTATAATTCGAAAGTATTTCTTCATTGGAGCCTCGTCTTCTAAACTTCTTCCAATTCGAGAAGATCAGAAGGAGATTAATCCCTTTCATAGGTTATTGTTCCTTAGACCTCACTTACTGTAAAGGCGAAGGAATTCTATCATTGAGAGACTGTGACGTCACCGCTCTATCCTGTGGCACCTATCCACGTACTGACCAGACCCCACGTTACTGAACTTCGTTGATCGGAAGAGAAGCGGTATTCAACGTGGTATGGCCTTTGGCTATGTGCCTTCCCCATGGCATTCCTTCATGCGCTTTTGGGAGGATCTTTCATCATGGTAGACGTCTAAGCAGGCACCTGGCTCTTGACTTGCACCTGGTGCCTAGATGAAGCTATGCTTTAGTAATGATACTATAACCATCCAATTTTCCTCTTTCTTTATTCATAACATAAACGAGATTATCTTGTATATTCATAAGAATCTTCGTTGATGAATCTTCCTTCTCCTCATCCGCCGAGGGTAAGGAGGTTTAACCATAAGGGGGAAACACTTTTTAGGATGCCTTTCCAATGGCTATCCCTGGTAGTCTGGGACGTTCTACAGACACTGCCGAGGGGACGCCTGATCGGTGGGGATTCTCCATAACCTCCGTAAGGCTTTCAACATTCCTTCTCCTCTGGGCCTGTGAACTTGGAAGAGGTCTAGGCCTGGGAGCGAGATGAAGCCGATAAGACGCACCCTCCATTGCAATGGGGAAACACTAATTCACTTCTTACCTTCTAATAGCTCGCTTTTGGAAAATTGCAATATGAATTTGTAGTTCTGTAAAGTAAGAAGTGATGAGGATACAACACTACTAGTACTGTTAATGCTCTAACTGCTCGTTAGTACGAGAGCTATAAAACTTCTAAAGGAAGCGTAAATAGTTCTATGTTTTTCTGACTTCCTCGATAAGGAAGTTATCCTCAATCAATTTTAACTTTTATTACCCATTATTGAATAAATATTAATATTTCCCTTCTTGCAAACTATGTAAGTGTCAGTTACACGTAATGTATTCTTCGAAATTTTCGAAGCCAAATTCGTTAAAACAGTTAATAAACGTATGCCGAACCAAAGACCCAGTACTTCCCTGCAAAAGATAGCCCAGAAGATCGATGGCGATGAAACACGAAAATCCAAATCAGGAGGAACTGCAAACGTATGTTTACATTCCGGCCGATAGAGAAAATCTGTCTTAGAAAACGGGAATGGTTCCTATTCCCACCACCCAGCGACGGGGCGGTAGATCACCTGACCTACCTGTAGCGTGTGCCGCAAAATTCGAATTTCTATCGGGGACGACAGAGTCTATAGCTAAGTATATATCTGACAGGTAAGTTGAATGCATAAAAATGACCTTTTTATAATAAAACAGTTTTAATTATACTTGCCCAGTTATTACATACTATAAATGGAAATTAAAGCTATGTAATAACTGGGTGACCATGTGGCCCCCCAACATAGGCTCCTTCGTAAGAGCAAAAGGGGGGGGGGGGGGGGGGGACCTAGCCTCTGTCCAACTGATCTGAGTGAGAACTGCAGGATCAGTGGCCAGACCTCTGGACCAATTCATAAGAGGGAGGCAAGTGTACCTCTTATGAATAGCAAGCAAGAACTTATGTCCTAAGTAAGAAGCCAAATATAAAGTATTGGGTTTGTTTCTTACTGCTGTCCGCTTCCCCCCCTTGCTAGGGAAGGGACGGATAAACGCTTCTATCCTTAATGAAAGGGATAGAATGGAGCTTGGTTACGTAGCTTACCTGCATCGTCATCCTGTCCAGCAATGTGACGACTGCTACCCTCTGCCCGCAGGGAGAGGGAAGAAAAGAGAAGGAAGAGGAGCCAGTCACACACTCATTCATTCTCCATTCATGCGATGTCACAAGGACGAGATGCTACCTTGTCCTGTAAAGGAGCTGGGTAAGCTACACAACTTGTTGAGCAGCCACCACGGGTCCTAAGGAAAAAGTGTCCAAGGACCTATAGGTAATATCCCGAAGGTAGAAGGAGGTGGTGGTCTGATTGGACCACACCCCTGCCTTCAGCACCTGTGCGACGTACAAGTTCTTGCGGAATGCAAGGGTTTGACCAATGCTTCTAACTTCTTGGGCTCTCGGATGAAAGGTATTGGTGTCTGCACTCCTCTCGGGGTCGTACGCTTTCCCGATTACCTCACGAAGCCAGAAAGAAACAGTGTTCTTGGGCACTTCTTTCTTGGTCACCCCGGTGCTAACAAAGAGGCATCGACACTCAGTCCTGAGGTGTCAAGTTTTCTTCAGATAGTGCCGTAGCACCCTCACAGGACAAAGCAGCATCTCTTCCGTATCATTACCGGTCTTCTAGGGAGGGGACCATGAAGGACTCAATCTGGCATCGAAGGAAAAACCGTGAAGTTCTGCTACTCTCTTCGCTGATGCCAGGGTCAGCAGAAAGAAGGTCTTGAGGGTCAGATACTCCTTGAGACAAGAGTCACATCCCACCCCCAGGGCCTGAGTTCCCTGGGTGGGCAAGACCTCTCAAAGCTCCTCATTAGGAGAGATGTTTCCATGGAGGAAATATCAAATCCTCGCAGCTTAAGGACTAGGGCCAGGGCGCCTCTGTATCCTTTGACTGCAGAGACAGAGAGGAGCTTCTCTCGGCGAAGAAAGATGAGGAAATCCACTACCTGCTGAAGAGTGGCTCTGAGTGGAGATAGACCCTGTCTACAACACCAACCACAGAAGATGGCCTCTCACTCACAAGAGATGGTGGATAACCGCCAGCCCTGAAGACGCAGGGAATGTACTGCCTGCTGGTACCGTTCTACATGCGTTTGACACAGCAGGTTGTGCCATGGGGAATCTCTCGTGGTGCCTTCGAGAGAAGAGCCAGCAGGTCCAGAATCATCCAAAAATTTCTGGTGACCAGAATGGGGGAAAGGCGTAGACTACGAGGTTGTCCCACGGGTGTTGCAGCTGCCCATGGGTCTGGCACAACTGAGAAGAAAACCTGAAGTTTTTTGTTGTGCCGGGTGGCGAACAGATCGACTACTGGATGCCCCCACAGGTTGAAGAGCCTCTCCGCCACATCTGGGTGAAGAGACCATTTGGTCCCAATCACCTGATTCTGGCGGCTGAGCTTGTCTGCCACTACATTCCTCTTGCCTGGAATGCATCTGGCTGACAACTCTACAGAGTGAGCTACGGCCCACTTGTGCACCTGCATTATCAACTACTGCAACGGGAGGGACACTAGGCCCGGTTTGTTGACGTATGCCACTACCGTGGTGTTGTCGCTCATCAGTACCACTGAGTGTCCCCATCAGTCGTTCCAGGAACTCCTGGAGTGTGAGAAACGCAGCCTTGAGTTCCAGGAAGTTGATGTGAAGGTGCCTGTCGTGATGGTTCCACACTCCTGCAACCAGCAACTCTTCCAGGTGAGCGCCCCAACCCTCGGTCGATGCGTCTGAGAACAGAAGCATCTCCGGAAGGGGAGTGCGCAGGGGCACTCCTATTAAGAGGTTCCTGCCATCTAGCCACCAGGACAGGTCCTCCCTTACTTTCTCCGTGAAAGGAACCAGGAAGGACTGTGGATCTCGTGCCTGTGACCAGCACTCCATTAGTTTCCATTGAAGAGACCGTAGGTGAAGACGCCCATGAGGGACTAACTTCTCTAGTGATGACAGGTGACCGATCACGACTTGCCACTGTTGAGCTGACTGTTCCTGTCCTGACAGGAATCGTCTGGCTGCCTTCCTGAACCTGCTGATCCGCGAGTTTGCGGGGAAGACTCGTGCTGCTACTGTATCGATCAGCATGCCCAGGTACTTTATCCTCTGCTTGGGTTCGATATCTGACTTCTCGACATTTACCATGATCCCCAGATCGCGGCATAAGTCGATGAGTCGATCTCTGTCCTGTAGCAACTGCAAGCAGGAGCTCGCCAGGACCAGCCAATCATCGAGATACCTCATCAGATGTATCCTGACTGAATGGGCCCAAGCCGTCACCAGAGTGAATACTCGTGTGAACACCTGTGGGGCGGTTGAGGCCGAAACAAAGTGCCCTGAATTAGTACACGGAAAATGCGCATCCTTCAGCTCCACCGAAAGCAGGAAATCGATCTCCCTGATGGAGTTGAGCACTGAGCGTGCTGTTTCCAACGTGAACCGAGTCTGGCGAACAAAACGGTTCAAGGGAGAGAGATCTATCACCAGCCTCCAGCCCCCTGTAGACTTCTCCACCAGAACAAGTCAGTTGAAGAACCCCGGTGACTGATCTCGCATGATCTCCACAGCTCCTTTGCTCAGCATGGTCTTTACTTCTTGTGTCAGTGCTACGTCCCTGGTAGAACCGGGGACGTACGTCTGAAGGTGGACCGGGTGTGAGGTGAGGGGTGGCCTCGACTCGAAGGGCAGTCAGTAGGTATCCCTCCCGAAGGACATCCACAACCCAGGTCTCGGCTCCATAGCACTGCCAAGTTGCCCAATGGCGCACCAGTCAACCCTCCCTTCCGGCAGCAGTTGAGGGGGAACGCCATCCCTAGCGTTTCCCTCTCTACCCCTTCCCTTAGCCCCTTTCCCGCGAGAGGAGGAGGCTTGAGAGGAGGGCTGATGCTCACTTCTCGAAGCGAAAGAGGAAGGCTGGGTCTTTCCTCACGCTACCCTCGACTGTGCTGATATCTTGGGAGCAGAGGAAGCGCTAGCTAAGCTCTGAGGCTTAGCCGCAGTTGAACAAGACTGCCCAGAAGTCTTCGTAACTGCCTAGTGTACTAAGCGGTTGCTGTCCTCAGCTCTCCGCTTTTCCACTGCAGCGTCCACCATCTCTCTGGGGAAGAGAGAGGAGGAACCAAACAACAGTCCGTTGCGTAAACCCAACGTCAACCCTTGACCGGCTGCTCTGGTTACGTGAGTCAGGACTGCATCCCGTCTCCTCAAAACCAGGTTGGCCCACAAAGTTGGCTGTCTGGTGAGTGAGGTAAGAGATGGGTCTACCTCCAGACTGGCAGAGTCTCCCGAACGCCGAGTCCTCCTCAGGAACGATAGCTCCCGAGGAGGCTGCGACTCTGGATATCATGAGGGACCACAGATCCAGCTAGATGGCCTGGAAAGCTGCCATGGCAGTGGATTCCAGGGCCGATGCCTCTTGTTGCAAGAACCAGAGGTTCTCAGACAGCAGGTGATGAAAGGCACTCCCGCAGTCAGACGAGCTAGCTCCGGGTCAACCTGCTTGGTCGGCAACGGGTCTACCGAAGGCACGTAGAAGCGCCGCTGACGAGGCAGAGGAGGGGGAAGCAGCATGTCTGATCTGCTGGCTCTGAGTGAGGCCTCTTGTCTGGAGACAAGGGCGTTCACTTGGCCCAACACACCGTCGGCCAAGGAAGACTAGGGTATAGTCCCACCGTCGCTCTGTGTTCCTTCTTAGGACCCCAGAACGACTCCAACCTCGATGGAGGGTCAGAGGGAGCAACCACCGATCCTTCCCTGAGGTCATTGTACTGACGAATCAGTGCAATGACCTCTGCAAAGGACCTTTATATCTCGGGGCTGATCACCTCCCGAGACACTCTTCCTTCAGGAGGAAGAACCTCGCTAGACCCCTCGTGACCTCCTCCAACCACTTGAGCGTACGATCTGTTTGGTCCTAGGACCGAATCAGGCTCGTAGGTTCTCTTGGCCGGACCGTAAGGAGCACACTCCTCACGGTCACTCATGTTCGCCTCACTCCTCCTGGTGTAGCCCGAGGAAGTTAAAGGGACAGGTGAGGAAGACCTGACGCTCCTACCCTGACTACCAGTAGAGCCAGTAGGCTGGGAGGACTGCAGGCAATTGCCAACCAGCAGTGGTGATCAAGCTGCAGGTCTGGACCAGCAGTCTCCCTGCGGAGAAATGCTGGACCGAGGACGGTAGTGTCGGTCTCGTGCATCAGGGGAGCTACTACCAGCTGTGTGAGCCGTCCGGTCCCGGTGGGAGTGACGGTCGGGTGACAGACAGCGTCCGCTAACGTGGTGAGAGTGAGCACCTTCCTCATGATGCGCCACGGTCCCAGAAGCAGCCGAGACTGTTCCTGGTGACCGGGGGGACCTCTTCCCAGCCTCGACACATGAACGGTCTGCTGGGACCGTCACGTCAACCCTCGGAACTGGACGATCGCTGCGTGAGCGATCGCCGGTCTGGCGAGAGTCACCTGAGCGACTCTTACCATCCTTCCGCTCCATGACTGGATCCTGACGGTGAGCGTACTCAGTCATCTGGTTCCTGGCTGCATGATCACCGGTAGGTGACCGTACACTCGGTGATGCTCGTGAGCGAGCAGCCAAGACGGTTCCCAGTCCGGAGGTGGAACCTCTGGAGTCGGGAGTGGAGGTACCAGCGGTGGCTGGCATCTCCACGGTCCCCATCTTCTTTCCTGAGGAAGGAGAGACGGGCTTGAAAGGGAAGACCAGCGGAAGACCCACTTGTCCTGCCAGAGCGAGACAGACCCTTAGAAGTTTCTGTGTGAGACTTCTTGGGGGGGCAAGGCCACCTTCTTCTTCCTCGGCTGGGGGGGCCTTGGAAGTTGAAGGGGAAGAGGCGGCAGAAGATGACGACGAAGATGAAGACAAAGAAGACGATGACACCTTCCTCTTCTTCTTGGACTTCTTCGCCAACTTCCTCCGGAAAGCAGACAGGTCTCCCATCCAGGCTGGAGCTGGGCCGTTTGCGGTGGCAACGGGGCCCAACTCCACCTGGCCGGAAGGACCTGCGGGAGCGGCAGCACTTCCACGGGCAGGAACAGAGGCAGCAGGTATGGTGATGGCAACAGGGGGGCAATCTAAGGGCAAGCTCTTCGGGCACTCGAAGTCAGGGGGAGGAGCAAGGACAGCAAAACCAGGTGGAGGTGGAACCAGCTCCCTCCGGGGCACATATGGCAACGGAGCTTGTACCGCAGCCAAGGGGGTGACAGTGGTCACGTGCTGGGTATACCAGGTGAGGCGGAGCTGCATAACCTGGTGTCGACACAGTTGTAGTCGTCCTCGTCTCCACCCTGTGAGTGAACAGGGCTACAGCAAGATGATGGATGAGCCCCTGAATACTCAGAGTGCCCGGAGCTGACGAGGAGGGAGAAAAGAAGGTGATGTATCAGTCACCAGAGGTGTTGAAGGAGAGCTTTCCGACAACACCTTGGCGGCCCTACGTGGCTTCTTCCTTTTCTCGTACAGCTCCCACTGCTCCTCCGACCAAGAGACACAAATATCACAGGTTAAGGACAGAGCATTTATGTCCTCGGCACCTAGTACACAATGGATGAGGGCCCACGACATCGCTGGACCTGAAAGCCCCACACTTATAGCCTCCCACTCCAGGGCGCACTCTCTGGTCGGATGGGGGGCCCGAAGGCTTCTCCGATTCGTGGGACTGCATGTTCAATCCAGTGATTGTTTGTTTGTATGGTGCTTTTACGTTGCATGGAACCAGTGGTTATTCAGCAACGGGACCAACGGCTTTATGTGACTTCCGAACCACATCGAGAGTGAACTTCTATCACCAGAAATACACATCTCTCACTCCTCAATGGAATGGCCGAGAACTGAACCTGCGACCACCGAGGTGGAATGCTAATACCATACCACTGAGGCGCTTCAATGCAGCGATGCAATTCCACAAATAATAAAAAAATAATAATAAAAGTACTTACAGTCACTTCACACTAGTATTCTAATAAACAGGTTGAAAAGTAAGTAGGCTTGAAACAATCTCACGACAGAGGCGGGCAGAGAGGCGAGCGCACGTCTTCACCCGACGGTGGTCGAAAGCAAAGTGGTATGTTTGCCTCTGATCGGGCGGGACTCCCGACCATCGGACAAGCAGTTACTGCCAAACTACCTTGTTAGTAAATCTTACGACCGGTCTAGGTGGCGCTGAATAGTAATTCCTTATGTAAAGGATCGATGGTTTGTATAATGTGTTGGAACAAATATGTGTTCCAGTATTACTGAGGATGGTGGAAATAGCATAAGATTGGGTGGGGAAGAAATAAAGAGAGTAAAGCAGTTCAAGTACTTAAGGTCCGTATTAGAGGACAGTAGAAGCATGGACCAAGAGGTTAGACATCGAATTAAGGCAGGATGGAATAACAGGAGGTCTGCATCAGGGGTCCTCTGTGACAAGAAGGTCCCTCTGAAATTGAAGGGAAAGTTTCAGGATGGTGGTCAGACCAGTAATGTTATATAGAACAGAAACAGCAAGTATGAAGAAAACAGAGGAGAAGAAGATGGATGTAGCACAAATGAGAATGTTAAGATGGATGTCGGGAGTAACAAGGGAAGATAGGATTAGAAATGAGTATTTAAGAGGATCGACAAAGGTATATCGAAGAAAATATAGGAGGGAAGGCTTCGATGGTATGGACACCTGTTACGAAGAGAGGAACATCATGTTAGAAGACATACGATGGAAATGGAAGTACGGGGTAGAAGGCAGAAAGGAAGACCAAGAAAGAGATGGCGTGATTATGTAGGGGAAGAATTGATATTAAAAGGTATTAATGAGAACGATACACAGGACAGAAATCAATGGAGACGACTCATTCACAACGGCGACCCCATATAAAACTGGGTCAAAGCTGGGAAGAAGAAGAATAAGTGGGTATGTTACATAATTGAAAATATACAGTGCCTTGAATCAGTATGATTTTACAAAATACTGAAGGTTTCAAAACATAAATTACTTTCAAGAAATTTTCTATTGGTTATAATTATAGCCTAACTAATATTAATATAAATTAAGCATGTTCGATGATGGTAATCCTAATATCTGTACTTGAAACAAAATCAGCAATAACAATAAGACATTAACCAAATACCAAAGCTTCAAAAATTTGTTCCAAAGGTTAGCAACCTCAAGGGATGTAATATAATTTAAAAAGGATTATTAGCATTACTAAAAATAAGAGTAACATGCCTATGGGTGGGGGGGAGGCAGGGGGCTGATCAATGAAAAGAGTGCTGGTGGCAATTCCTATTACATTACATGTCAGGAATATAATCTATACATAGCATTCCTAGTCCTGGTAAATGTAATAGTGGCCACTGAATTGCTGCCAAAGCAAAAATTCCTTTCTCATCTCCTTATGTAATCAAGCCTTGTCACCAGAATGTTCATTAGTAGTAGGATGTAAAACTGCTCTGGAGCAAATAACAAAGAGTCCAGCTGATTACAGGTTTTGCACATACAAGAGATGTCTCATTTCACAATGTATTACTGATATAACACTGCATCCATAGGATGGGTTCCAGTGGCTCTTCAAAGAGCTTTCTGTTTGAAATGCCTTTAGTTTATGGGAAAAGATCAACAAAACCTGTCCAAAGACTGCAAGCTTGATGTGGATCTCCTCTGGATAACTCCAATCCTTCATAAAACATATTAGTAATTTATACTAACTGCAGAACAAGATGCATTTTATACATGTGTCTCTTTCAGTTCAAAAAAAAAAAAGAAACAGGATAACCTTTGCTGAGAAGGAAACATCAAGACATGCATGCAGAGAAGTAACATTACAGTAGTTTAAATGAACATAGTCATTTGCATCACAATCTAAGACAACCACTTGAAAGAAAATGGATAAATATAATAAATACAAATGATTACTGTTCACAATTCTTACAAAAAATTAGGATAAAACTCACAAAAACATTATTTATTTCATGAATTCACTACATTATTTTGTGGATTAACTAAATTTTAAGTGTAAGAGATAGAATAGGAAGGACTTACAAGTTATATGACCCTTGTACAAAAAGTCCAAGATTAAACTTGAGACCCTTAATCTCAATACTACCGCCAAAACTCCCAAGTTACTTTATTTACTGTACAACACTTATATATGACAGTTCATATTTTTGTAGTAGAGAAAAAGACAGGCACACTCTATTGTCTCCAAACTGAATAGGCTATCAAAAAGACTAAACAATGAACAATCTTTGATATCCCGTATCCCTTTGTTATTAGTAAAATTCTAATGCTCCATGTATAATATTACTCTGATGATTACATACAACAGAATGCCAACAAATTACTGTATTTGTATGCAGTAATTTTAACAAAAATTTCTTGTAAAAGATATGAAAATTCTAGGTCTTACACTGATTAGGCATAACCACACCAAACCCCAAAACAGTCAGTTTCTTCTCAATAGAGCACAAAATAAAACATGTAAAAATGCTCCAAGGTTTTTATGGCACAAACGACTTTTCTGTACAGCGGATAATGATGTAGAAGCCCTCAGAACTGTCTTCAGTTGACATCATTACAAGCCTCTCGATGTGCTGCAGTATGAAACTCTCAGGATGACTGGGCAGTGCTCAGTTGCTCAGCTTGCTCTCCAGAAGCAGTCAAGTGAAGATGTGTCTGTGATGCCTCCGGAATTGGACTTGGTTGTGGCGGACGCACGATCCATGCCTACCCTTAACCTTAAATAAAATAAAAACTACTGAGGCTAGAGGGCTGCAATTTGATATGTTTGATGATTGGAGGGTGGATGGAACATGCCAATTTGCAGCCCTCTAGCCTTTGTAGTTTTTAAGATCCGATGGCGGACAAAAAAAGTGGGACGGACAGACAAAGCCACCTCTAGTTTTCTTTTATAGAAAACTAAAATAATATTTTAATAATAAAATGAAGTTTTGTTTTTACTTACTTAGTAATTACATAGTTAAGAATTTTTAAGTACCGGTAGCTAAAATTTGAAAATTGCCGTAGTGATTCTTTTGTTTGTTTCTGTGTATGTCGGTACCCTGTCCACTACCAGGGGAATCGGGAAACAGCGTAGAACTAGCTCAATTTATGCCTTTTCATCCATGACAGGGGAGGAGGGTGGGCTCCAATTCTGTAATTACTTGGTACTTGTTAAGAATAAATAAGACCTTATTTTATTAAAAAAAATTTTATTCAAGTAACTTACCAAGTAATCACATGGCTGATTCTCACATTGCTAGGAGGTGGAATCAAGGATGAAAATCTATTGCAATTTATAATTGATAATAACATGCGAATAGACAAAATTTGCTAGCATTAACATAATGCTTGCTGTTTCCTTACCTGTTAAGAGAGCTATAGCAGTCAATACTGCCTCTGGTGCAGCTCGTCTCAACTAGTAGAGGTGTGGTGTTAGACCAAGGGTCACCTATTACATAGTGGGGGCCTTAGAGCAAGGGATTCACCAGGTGCTAGTAAAGCAGAAACATTGCTCCTGCCCTAGGCGCAGTACCATTAACAACAACACAAAGCCAATGTCAAAAAACTACCTGCAGTGGCCACCCAGTATTTGCGTTCTCCGGATTCATGGATTTATCTCTGGACCATATCTACCTTTTATTCACGGGAAATTTGCCTATCCGCTGTATTTTTCTTTGAGAAATATCCACAATTTCCTGGTTTTTTTTTATCAATCTCATCATAAAAATGATATTGTTAAACTACAATAAAGTTTTGTACATACTTACCTGGCAGATATATACTTATCTATAGTCTCCGACGTTCCCGACAGAATTTCAAATCTCGCGGCACACGCGACAGGTAGGTCAGGTGGTCTACCTTACCCGCCACTGGGTGGCGGATGTACGAACCAATCCCCCTTGCTTGTCAGATTTTTCTCTTCCACCTGTCTCCTGAGGGGAGGCTGGGTGGGCCATTAATCGTATATATCTGCCAGGTAAGTATGTACAAAACTTTATTGTAGTTTAACAATATCATTTTTGTACATGAACTTCCCTGACAGATATATACTTAGCTGATTGGCACCCTTGGTGGAGGGTAAGAGACAGCTAAATAATACAGGTAAGACGGGAAACAACTAATGTTGTAGGATATAAAAACCTTGGTTCTCACCTTTTCAGGATGAAGACTTCATAGATACTGTCTCTGAGTCTGCATTGCCTGGAGAGCTACACCTAGGACGTGACCTGATGCTGAAAGACTCTCGGATCTACCACTGGGATATGTGATCCCCTATTGTGGTAGAATCCAAGTCGGATCCTGTTAGAGGGACCTCGTCCGCTTATCTAACAGATCCTTACCACTACCTCTGCAAGGAGCCAAAACCCACCAGACCACCTAACCAAAATACAAAGGGTTAATATTACGACAAAAAGAGGTGCCTCCTGCAACCTCTTTCAGACAACCAAAAAACACCAATATAAAATATAGGGTAACATATAAAAAATTTACACAGGATAAGTTTCAGCTCCCTGCCCCAGCACCGAATCCGCCGATACGAAAGGACCCAAGGCAAAGCATTTATCATATGTGATTTTTACATCACGTAGGTAGTGGTTTGCGAAAACCGATTGGCATCTCCAAAAAGTCGCCTCCATCAAGTTCCGCACAGACATATTTTTTCTGAATGCAAGCGAAGTTGCAATGGCTCTCACCTCGTGAGCTTTCACTTTCAGTAGTCTAAAATGTTTCTTCCTTACAGGCAACATGTGCCTCTGTAATAAGGCTTCTCAGAAAAAAGGAAAGAGCATTCTTCGACATGGGCCGAGTGGGGTCCTTTACGGAGCACCAAAGCACATCTTGATTCGCCTTAAGTTGTTCCTTCCTCTTAAGGAAATACTTCATAATTCTCATAGGGCAAAGAGTTCTTTCAGGCTCTTCCCCTACCAGAAAAGATAAACTACGAACTTCAAAGCTCCTGGGCCAAGGGCGTGATGGGTTTTCATTCTTTGCAAGAAAACCTGGAAGAAACGAACACACCATAGAATCTTCCTTAAACCCAACATTGCCCCCAATAGCTTGGAGCTCACTCACCCTCTTAGCTGTAGCTAGGGCCAAAAGGAAGAGAGCCTTCTTCGTCAGGTCCTTGAAAGAGGCTAAGCCAGGAGGTTCGAATCTAGACGATCCAAGGAATTGTAGAACTACGTCTAGATTCCAGTTCGGTACCACATGAGGACGCTTAATGGTTTCAAATGATCTAATAAGATCATGCAGGTCCTTATCATTGGATATATTTAAGCCTCTATGCCGAAATACCGCCGCCAACATACTACGGTATCCCTTAATAGTTGACACAACAAGATGACACTCTTCTTTGAGGAAAATAAGGAAATCCGCAATTTGGGTCACAGAGGTACTGGAAGAGGAAATGTTCTTCCTCTTACACCAACGTCTGAAGACATCCCACTTTGACTGGTATACACGCAAGGTGGAAGGTCTCCTCGCTCTTGCGATTGCTTTAGCAGCTGTTGCTGAAAAGCCTTTCGCTCTGACCAAACTTTGGACAGTCTGAAGCCAGTCAGACTGAGAGCGAGGAGATTTTTGTGGTACCTGTCGAAGTGGGGTTGTCTGAGTAGATTGCTCCTTAGCGGGAGCGATCTTGGAAGGTCCACTAACCATTCCAGTACCTCTGTGAACCATTCTTGGGCCGGCCAAAAGGGAGCGATTAAGGTCATTCTCGTTGAATCAGACTCTACGAACTTCTTGATGGTTAGCCCCAGGATCTTGAAGGGGGGAAACGCGTAGACGTCGAGTCCGCTCCAGTCTAGAAGAAGAGCATCTATTGCTAATGCCTCTGGATCCGATATCGGAGAGCAGTAAGGATCCAGTCTCTTGTTCTTCGACGTGGCAAAGAGGTCTATGTGTGGCCTGCCCCATAACTTCCACAGGCTCTGGCATACATCCAGATGAAGGGTCCACTCTGTGGGAAGGACCTGATCTTTTCTGCTGAGGAGATCTGCTCTTACATTCCTTTCTCCCTGCACGAACCTGGTGAGAAGCTTGATTCCCCTTTCTTCTGCCGACAGAAGGTCTCTTGCTGTCTCGTACAGGGAGAAGGAATGCGTCCCCCCGTTTCCTGATATATGCCAGAGCTGTAGTGTTGTCCGCGTTGACCTGCACTACCGATCTTCTGACTTTGGGCTCGAAAGCCTTCAGAGCCAACCACACAGCCATCAACTCCTTTCTGTTGATGTGCCAGGCTACCTGGTCCCTCACCCAGGTACCTGACACTTCGTTGGTTCCCAGAGTTGCCCCCCACCCCGTGTCTGACGCGTCGGAGAACACCACCAGGTTGGGGGTCTGGGATTGAAGAGACAGTCCCTTCGCAAAGAGGTTGGGATCTGTCCACCAACATAGATGTGTTCTTGACGTCCTTGGATAAACGACAGGTCGGGAGAACGTTCAAATCCTGAGAACGACGACTCCAATTCCAATGAAAGAAAAGAATTGGAGCGGTCTCAGGTGCCACCTTCCTAGGGAAACGAATTGCTCCAGCGAGGAGAGCGTCCCCAGCAGACTCATCCACTCCCTCGCTGTGCATACTTCTTTCCCTAAGAAGGTTGTTACTCTCTCGAATCCTCGGGCTATCCTTTCCTGAGAGGGAAAAGCCCGAAAACTCAGAGAGTTCATCTGTATCCCGAGATACACACACTCTTGCTCAGGAATTAGTGACGACTTCTTGAAATTGACGAGAAGTCCCAACGCCTTCGTCAATTCTAGTGTAACTTGTAAGTCCTTCAAACAATGATCTTCTGAATTGGCCCTTATTAGCCAATCGTCGAGGTACATGGATATCCTCACCCCTTTCAAATGAAGCCATTGAGCCACCCTCATCCCTCAAAATCCCCGTGAACACTTGAGGGGCTGTCGAGAGGCCGAAACACAGAGCCCTGAACTGAAAAATTTTCCCCCCCATCATGAATCTGAGAAACTTCCTCGAGGAAGGATGGATCGGTACGTGGAAGTAAGCGTCCTGTAAATCCAAGGAAACCATCCAGTCCCCTGGACGAAGTGCTGCCAGCACTGATGAAGGCGTTTCCATCGTGAACTTCTTCTTTTCTACGAAGAAGTTCAGGGCGCTTACGTCCAACACCGGTCTCCATCCCCCTGAGGACTTCGGAACTAGGAAAAGGCGGTTGTAGAAGCCCGATGAACGATGGTCTGTCACTAGTTCGATAGCCCCCTTCTCCAGCATCTGATCTACTGCTAGATGGAGAGCTTGATTCATGATGGGGTCTCTGTACCTGGCCGTCAGTTCCCTTGGGATGGTCGTCAAGGGAGGTCTTTCGACGAAAGGGATGAGGTAACCTCTCCTCAAAATAGAAAGGGTCCAAGGATCCGCCCCTTTTTGGGCCCAGACTTCTGCAAACTCTAAGAGTCTGGCGCCCACCGTTGTTTGAAGGACTTGCAAGTTATTTGGGGGCTTTAACAGACTTGGCGAAAGTCTTACCCCTTCTTGAAGGTCTACGACCTCTAAACGTAGAGAGGTTCTTGAGGAAGACGCCCCTCGAAAGGGTTCTCGAACAATTGACTTTTCCTTCTTAGCCTTGGTAGGGAAGGAAGGGCGAGGTTTTCTTGCCGACTGTGCCAAAAGGTCCTGGGTGGCTTTAGCCGAAAGCGATCTCGAAATGTCCTGCACTAGATGTTTAGGGAACAACTGAGCAGACAGAGGAGCAAACAGCAAAGAAGACCTCTGGGCATGGGAGACAGAATTCGTTAAGAAGGAACAATAAACAGACCTCTTCTTCACGATCCCGGTCCCATACAGGGAGGCGATTTCACTCGCTCCGTCTCTTACCGACTTGTCCAAACACACATGAGATCTTCTGGCGAAAATGACTCTGGCACTTCAATTTTCTTTGCTAGGACCCCCAACGACCAATCAAGGAAGTTAAATACTTCCAGCACTCTAAACATGCCTTTTAACCTCTTCATTACCGAAAGTTTGTTTGGAGGTAGGTGGGTACCACCATTGATGTCTACTATACCGCACCGGGTGCATAAAGGTGGTACGCATAGTACCACCAAAACTCCTCTTTTCAGATAGGGACTTCCAATCATTCTGTAATTTCGGTTTGAAGAGTTTGGAGCAAAATAAACAGTATGACACGATGCCAGACGTATGATGAACCCAAAAAAATAGTATTATTACTGTTTATAGTAGTGTGTAGGTGACAGATGAACTGCGTCTCAACAAAAAATCACAAAACCAGACAAGCGTAAACATGTAATAACTTCTACCCAAGTAAAAAACCAGTTGTATCATCATTTACTGTATTTATTTATTTATTCACTTATTACATTTTACAAATAAAAGATATGAACACCAGATAAATGAAGGTAGAAATAAAGCCTTATAGTAACTTTATATATAAAAAACCAAACCAGAGAAAAAGCAAAAAAGCGATTTTTTTCTGAGGACAAGAAACTTGAAAAATTAGTTTAGATACCCCTAATGCCCCTAAAGTTGTTTTCTGTGATGAAACTAATCTTAGAAAACGTAGAAAATGACATCGCCCAATTTTTGAAAGATATACTATAAAATTTGCGATTTCCATATTTATTGGCGGGGCTTTCGCTTTAGTTTTTGCTCTTTGTTTTTGTTATTAAGTGCTTATTTACTGTTCTATTTTGATAATACTTTATGTGCATGTTCCAGGTGCAATATACCAACATTCTGTAAGACCGAATTTCTATTCAAGACCGTAGTTTTTTCACCGACCACCAGTGTCCCTTGTACAAGGGACACTGAGTTTCACATTTTTTTCATAAAATCATTTTTCCCTGTAGGATGATAAAACTAACAGAGAATATGCGTTATTATAGTGCTAATAATACCTGATAATTTCATTAGCCTGTCTTGATTAGTGTATTTTTGGCAAATATTTACGATGGGCACCCCTCCAAACTCGAGTCACTACCGAGAGATTCAGTTCGGCAGCGAACACAATGTTTACATTCTGCTCACCCACCCGGTAAAGAAGGGGTTAACATGTGATCCAGTTCATTCATTGCCCAAGTCGTCTTAGCAGAGTTAAGGGCAGCTCTCCTTGTTGAATCTACCAGCGCCGAAAAATCCGAATCAGCCGAAGACGGTAGACCCAATCCTAAGGGCTCTCCTGTTTCGTACCAGAAACCAGCGCGTCCTGATAACTTCGAAGGAGGAAAAGCGAACATTGTTTTCCCCGCTTCTTCTTTGGAAGCCATCCAGGAACCAAAACTCCTCAGTGCCTTCTTCATTGAAAGAGTTGGCTTCATCCTCACACAAGAAGAACTCTTCGCTGTTGAAAAAAGTGAGTGAGGAGAAGGAGGAGCCGTAGGAGTAAGGGAATCCCCAAAAACTTGCAAAAGTAGCTCTGTAAGCTTCTTGTAAGAAGACACAGCAGCAGAAGTGTTCGGTTCCTCATCCGAACCTTCTAGGACGTCTTGTCGAGGCGAGCGCGGAAGATCCTTAGGTGACGAAGGGGTCCTAGTAGGAGTTGAGCGAGAGGTTGGAGAACACCCTCTCTTAGAAGAGTTCACATCCACTGGAGAACGATGAGAAGATCTGGGTTGTCTACGATGAGACTCCCTCTTCGAGGTAGAGGGAATCTCAGCAGAAGGAGAGGTAGGGCTCCTACTCCGAGAATCCTTGGAAACATCCACAGGGCGCTTACGAGGAGACGAGCTCCTGCTAGACTCTTTGCGCCTATCCTGAGGCGAGCGGCTGCCAGGAGAAGAGCGCCTATCGGGAGCAGAGCGCTTGAGCGGCTCTCCATACCTGTCCAGTTGAGTACGATCAACGGAAGTTCGACTGGAAGGCGAAATGCGCCTACTAGGAGAAGGCTGCTTGCGAGACTCTTGACGTCTAACAAGAGGGTAACATTCAGGAGAAGGGCGCTTCCGAGATTCCTGTTGTCTACCAAGAGACGAACGGTCAGGAGTAGTGCGCCTAGAACCTGGAGAGCGCCTACACGGAGAAGGGCGCTTGAAAGACTCTTGTTGTCTGCCCCGGGGAGAATAATCAGGAGTATGACGCCTTAAAAGAGACGAGCGCCTACTAGGAGATCGATGTGCAGTAGGCTCTTGGCGCCTACCTTGCGGGGAGCGGCTAACAGCAGGCCGTCTATCATGCACACGACTCCTACCAGACTCTTGACGCCTGTAAGGAGAGAAGTCACGATCCGACACTCGAGGAGAGCGACATCTGGAAGAAGAACGCCTACTTGTATAAGGGCGCCTTCTAGGATCTTGAGGCTGCTGAGGAGAAGTCCCACGCGAGGGAGTTGAAGAAATAGCGTGATGAGCAGGTGCAGTGCGCTTACCGGAAGCGGGAATCCAATCTGGAGAAAAAAACTTCTTTCTCCATAGAGCGTCCTACCGATGTTTGGCGCCTTGAAGTCGGAAAGAAGGAGCCAGGAGAGCTGAGGGCGCTCACGTGAGCCCCTACCTTCATACGAAACCTCCCCATATGAAGGAGACCGCCTAAAAAGAGGAGAACGATCCTCTGAAGAGCGGCGCCTAGATCTCTTGATCGGAAGAGAAACGTCCTTCTTCCTACGTGATCTAACTGCTAGAGAATCTGCTAGCGCCGTGATCTGAGCTTTAAGTCCCGCGAGTACTCTCGTAGGAGAATCGTTGGTTTTTGTTCTTTCCTCGGAAGCAGACGCAGAGCGAGGAGCGCGAGAAGAAGAACGATCACAGGATTTCTTGAGTTTCTTCGCCTCCACCGACGATTCTTCCGGGAAAACCTCCGGACTAGAAAGCCAAAGGACTGCACTGAGCCTTCCAAGCCCTCTTCAACGGGCGCGACGCATCCCGGGGAGTTCCCAAACCCCTCTTTCGCGAGAGGGAGAAGACGAAGAGGAGAAGCATTGGCGTAGGAGCTCCTTCTTGTAGCGATCCGAGGCAGCCTGGGAGCGTACTTCAGGATCTGCCGAGGGGACGCCTGACCGGTGGGGGTTCTCCCTAGCCCTCCTGCGGCTTTCGACTTTCCTACTCCACTGGAACTGGGAGTCTGGAAGAGGTCTAGGCCTAGAGGCACTAAGGAGCCGGTCAGACGCACCCTCCACAACACTGGGGACACTGCACTGATCACTAACACTCTCCTTACCTTCCAACTGACGAATCTTCTGATCCATAGATAGAATCGTGGCTCTCAGAGCTGCCGCCTCCGAAGGCGAATCTTCGGCTTCAGTGCGGGGAGCAGGGGCTGCAACTTGGGGAGAAGGTTCTAATTCTAAATTAGTATTAGGATCCACATCCAACTCACTCATTCTAGATCTACTAGAACTTCTAGAGGAAGCCTTACGTACTCTATCACGTTCCAACTTCCTAACATAAGAAGAGAGAGCCTTATATTCTTCTTCATTCAATACCTTACATTCACTACAAGGGTTAGCAAAAGAACATTCATTCCCCCTGCATTTCATGCAAACTGTGTGGGGGTCTACCGAAGCTTTCGGCAACCTCACCTTACATCCTTCATTCACGCAAACCCTAAACAAAACAGAAGTTTCAACTACTGAATCTAGGTCAGACATCGTTAAAGAAAATCCAAATCAAAATCAAAATGGTCCACAATTAGCGTATGCCAAGCCAAACAAAGCGAATACGTCACCAAAAGAAGTCCAAATTAACTCCAGGCAAGCGAGAATCGAGAAACTATCGAGAGGAACCGACAACAGTTGTTATCGTTCCCGCGACAGAGAAAAATCTGACAAGCAAGGGGGATTGGTTCGTACATCCGCCACCCAGCGGCGGGTAAGGTAGACCACCTGACCTACCTGTCGCGTGTGCCGCGAGATTTGAAATTCTGTCGGGAACGTCGGAGACTATAGCTAAGTATATATCTGTCAGGGAAGTTCATGTACAAAATGCACTTTTTGTGATAAAACTATTAAAAAACCAGGTATAAAAATTTTTAGTGGATTTTTCTTGAGTTTTACCCACCAAAATAAGAAGTTTTCAGGATTTTTATAGGGGGTTTCCAACTATTCATGGGGGTCTGGTACGCATCCCCCGCGAATACAGGAGGAACCACTGTAAACCAAATGTTAAACAATCACCACCCTACCAACACCTGATTCAAGGTGAAGAGTATAGTTAGGAATAAAGAATTCCTGCTTCCTTACCCAGAACTGTGCCAGCTACCACAAACGGTTTCAATATGACGTAAATAATGGTTTGCAAATACGTACTGACTTACATTTCCGATAAGATAACGAAAAGTTATACCTGAAGGACAGAGATGTACCCACTGTTCTAATCTCATGTGCCTTCACTTTAAGCACAAGTACCTTTTCTTGCAATTGTGAATGGGCCTCACAAATGAGATCTCTCAAGAAACATTGAGAGAGCATTCTTGGAAAGAGGTCTAGACCCGAACACCATAGGTTATTGGAGGCCCCACTAATATCTTTGGTCCTAAAAAGATAAAACTTGATCATCCTCTTGGGGCAAGGAGACCTCTCCTCATCAGGACCTACTAATTCAGACAGGTTCTTAGAAGTGAAAGATCAAGGCCAAAGTCTAGAATGATTTTCAATTTTGGCGAGATATCCCATACAATAGGACACCAGGGCATTGCCACTAGAGAACCGAACCCTTTTATCTAGAGCTTCCAGCTAGCTTACCCTTCTAGCTGAAGCCAGAGCTATCAAGAAAAGGACTTTCCTGGTTAAATTCCTCACTGAATAAGACGACATAGGTTTGAAAAGAGGACCAGACAACCATTTCAGGACTGTGTCCACACTCCAGGAGACTTACTGTGTTTCCTCGTGTTTGGTTGTGTTGAAGGAATTAACCAAGTCTGTTGCGTCTTGGTTAGACGACAGGTCTAGACCTCTATGTTGGAATACAGAACCTAACATGGCTCTGTATCCTTTAACCTGAGAACTGCTACAAGCCTCTTGAGCAGCTGTATGGGGAACTGCTATAAGCCTCTTCAGAGTCCCATTTACTATCTCTTCTCACAAATTCCCACCTGAAATTTCTTAACTTGCATTATTTTTTCATGATAAAACTATTTGTCTTGTAAAAGACTGAATGGGAACATGGAAATATGCATTTTGCATATCGAGACCATCCAGTCCTCTTGATGGATGATAGAGAGAATTGACCGATTTGTCTCCATTTTGTAATTTGTCTTTCAGAATGCTTACATCCAGCACTGGTTTCCACCTGCTGGATGCCTTTAGAACCACAAAAAGCCGATCGTAAAAGCCTTTGGACTGAAGGTCCTTTATTCGTTCTATTCCCTCATGATATTTCTCAACTTGCATTATTTTTTCATGATAAAACTAGATGTCATGTAAGACTGAATGGGAACATGGAAATATGCATTTTGCATATTGAGACCATCCAGTCCCCTTGATGGATGGATGGCAGAGAGAATTGACCAATTTGTCTCCATTTTGAAATTTGTCTTCCAGAATGCTTACACCCAGCACTGGTTTCCCCTGCCTGATGCCTTTGGACCACAAAAAGCCGATTGTAAAAGCCTTTGGATTGAAGGTCCTTTATTCTTTCTATCGCCTATTTCAGAAGAGCAGACACCTCTTCGGCCAGAGTGGAATACTTCTCTGAGCTGAGAGAGTATGCAGTCAACATGATGGGACTCTTGACTAAGGGCGGCTTGGCCAAAACTCTTGGAGAGCCAGGAAGCCTGCCTTGAGTTCCAGGATGTAGATGTGAAGGTGCTTGTCGGGAAGGTCCCACACACCTCTGCAGTCAGCAACTCCTCCAAGTGTGCGACCCATCCCTTGGTCAATGCGTCTGAGAACAAAAGCATGTCTGGAGGGGGAGTGCGAAGATCTACTCCTATTATGAGGTTCTTGTCATCAAGCCACCAGTCCAAGTCCTCTCTCACCTCCTGCGAGAGGGGAACGAGAGCGGACTGAGACCAGTACTCCCTCAGTCTCCACTGGAGAGACTGAGACCAGTACTTCCTCAGTCTACACTGGAGAGAGAGACAAAGTGATGAAACCCATGAGGGACCAGCTCTTCCAGAGACAACAGGTGACCTATCACAACTTGCCACTGCCGAGCAGACTGCTCCTGTTGAGACAGGAACAGTCATGCTACCTCTCTGACCTTGCTGATACGAGAGTCTGAGGGGGAAGACTCTTGCTGCTACTGTATCTATCAGCATGCCCAGATACTTCGTCCTCTGCTTGGTTTCAAGATAAGACTTCTCGAGATCTATCACAATCCCTGGATCCTGACAAAACTCAAGGAGTCAATCTCTGTCCTGTAGCAACTGCGAACGAGAGCTTGCCAGGACTAGCCAATTGTCGAGATACCTCAAGAGACGTATCCCATGCGAATGTGCCTAAGCTGAGACCAGGTTGAACACTCTCATGAGCACCTGGGGAGTGGTGGAGAACCTGAAGCAGAGTGCCTTGAACTGATACACCATCTGAGGGGAAGACTCTTGCTGCTACCGTATCTATCAGCATGCCCAGATACTTCGTCCTTTGCTTGGTTTCGCGATAGGACTTCCTGAGATTTATCACAATCCCTAGATCCTGACAAAACTCAAGGAGTCAATCTGTGTCCTGTAGCAACTGCGAGCGAGAGCTCACAAGGACCTGCCAATTGCCGAAATACCTCAAAAGACGTATCCTGTGTGAATGAGCCCAAGCTGAGACCAGGTTGAACACTCTCGTGAACACCTGGGGAGCGGTGGAGAGCCTGAAGCAAAGTGTCCTGAACTGATACACCATCTCTCCAAGAACGAAGCAGAGGTACTTATGGGAAGACTGATGAATGGGTATTTGAAAATATGACAAATTTTCTAAGACAATTTGTATTTTTCATAGCTACAAACCTGATGTCTTAACAATAGGGTAATTTCTAGCGCCTAGCTGGATCTGGTTAAATCGCAGATGAAAGCAAGGAATCTTGTGAGATCTGGCAGTAAGTGCGTATATCAGGTTAAAAGTGGTCAAGGACCACGCATCCTCCCACAGCGTTCAGTCTTTTTCTTAACTGCCTGGGCGAGAGTTGTGGTCAACCTCTCTCGGCCTTTACCTGGTTCAATGCCCATTTTCGCTTGTGTTTCTGTGTGTGTGCCTCTATTATGGCTTCTTCTACTCCTTGGCCGTGTTGCCAGGTACTCCAGGTTTCCTGTGTTCTCGTTTTTTGGCTTCTTCAGCGACTGATCCTCACATCACTTGTAGTAGGTGTCATTCTGATGTTTGTACAATAATGAGCCTGCACGGAATGCCATGCGTGGCCTAGAGAGCAATAGAAGTTATTTTACAGTAAGGGGGAGCATCGTAAAGTTTCTACTTTTCCTTCATGGAGGGATTTTCTTCTCCTCTTCCCGATGCTTCGTCTCCTGCCGCTGTCACACCCCATGCTAGTGTTGTGCCTGTGCCTCCTTCCTTTTCTTCCATCGATTTGTTGTTGGAAGTATCGGGAGGCCCTCAGGCTGATTTATTATGTAATGTCACCCCCTCTTTCTCGGGAGTTAATTTAATTCCCGAGAGGGAGGAGGCTTTTTCATCAGTTTCTTTTGTTTCAGAATCAGAGGCGTCCAAAATGATGGCCTCTGGGGGTCGCTTGGGCTACGCAGTCCACCCTCCTTGGAGGGTTTGCCGATGCTCTTCTTGGATGCTTGCCACCCCTGTCAAGGTAATTGCTTTATAGCAAAGGAAGATAAAGGAAAGGAAAAGCGCATTTACGAGAAGTTCGGCAGCAAGGAGGCATTAGCGCATTGTGTTGGAGGTGCCTGTTCTCATGATGGTTCTAGAATCGGCAGGAGTGTTGTGGAACTCGTCAAGCGCCAACGTGACGTGAGAAACGCCACGATTTCTGATGCAATACCTCGTCTAGATTCTTCGGAGAAGTTCCAGTAATCTCGGGAGTCTGTGACGCTCGCCGTAGGCCCCGCCCCCAGGATGCCGTATAAATACGACAGACGAAGTAGGAGAAAAAGCAGAAATCATCAGTTAGTCACAGAGAGATATCCTCAGTAAGAGCCACAGATCAGATTATCAGTGAGAGATCAGCAGCAGCAGAGATCATCCGAGAGAGATAAGAGAAAAAGGGACCGACGAAGGATCAGAAGAAAAGTTGCTTGAGAGTTGGTTGGATTTTGGTCAAGCCATCTTCAGGAGTGGATGACCAAGTTATTTTGACGTTGGGGAAGACTTCAGAGAAGAGATGTTCTGCTAGAGGTTTTGGGAGGTTCCTGTCCCTCAAGTATCAAGAGTAGACATTATTTTCTGCAATACGGAGTCAAGAAGACGTCGGCAATCGCAGTTCTCCTTTTGTGAAGCCATCGCTTCGAGTTGCCAAACTGACTTGCAAGTATTTGAATTGCCTCACTGTTCCCCCAGTTCATGCAGTGTAAGATTCTATCTTTTTTATGTAAATAGGAGACACCATTCTGCATTTATCCTTGTTAGTAAGCTTGTAAATAAACCTTTGTTGTGTTAGCGTTTCTTTCTATATTCGTATCCCCAGTTTCAACTGTTGGTGTTGATTTTTTTTATTATTTCATATCAAACCTGAAGCTGACCTCTCTCTCCTTTGGCGAGGATATTTCGACACCATAACAGTTTGAAACGGAAAATATAGAAAGAGTTTACTGAGTCGGGTAAGCTACTAGGTCTAGAGGGGAATGATCTCCGTGAGTATGTTGAGAGGAAAGAAAGGGAAAAGTATGAGAGAGATGAAAGAGCGGCTGAGAGAGAGGAAAGAGCAGCTGAGAGGGAAGTGCAGCAAGCAAGAGAAGCAATGAAAATGCAGCAAGAGAAAGAGAGAGAAGCAATGAAAATGCACCAAGAGAGAGAAGCAATGAAAATGCAGCAAGAGAGAGAAATGTTGGTAATGCAGCAGGAAGAGAGAGAGAAAGAGCATATGCATGAGCAGGAAGAAAGAGAAAAGGTACGTATGCATGAGCAGGAAGAGAGAGAGAAAGAGCGTATGCATGAGTTGGAAATTGCTCGGTTAAGGGAAAGTACTCGTAACAGTCGGTCAGGCGAGAACGAAAACGAAGCTGATACGTTAGGTATGAGTGCAGTGCTAAAATTAGTACCAAAGTTTGATGAGGAAGATGTTACGACATATTTCATGTGCTTTGAGAAGTTAATGGAAAGAGTAGGTTCTCCTAAAGAAATGTGGACTTTATATTTGCAGTTAGTTTTGAGTGGTAGGGCACTTACTGTGTATAGTTACATGTCTAAGGAGGAATGTGATAATTATGATATTGTGAAAGAAACTGTTCTTAGCGCTTACAGGTTAGTACCGGAGGCGTACTGTAAGAAATTTAGAAATTTGAGAAAGGATGAAAATATTACGTATGTAGAATACGGTAAGAAGTTAGAAAGGCTGTTTTTTTATTGGTTAACTTCTGCTAAAGTTGAGGATTTTGATGCTTTGAAGAACTTAGTGTTATTAGAAAACTTCAAAGATAACGTATCCCCTGAGATTAAACTTTATATAGAGGATAGGCAAGAAGTATCTTATGCAGGAGCAACTAGGCTAGCTGACGAATATAGTCTAACTCATAATTTGAGTGTTAATAAGAAACGAAATTATCCTTCGTCTGGTAGAGTACAAAGCAGTAAAGGTTTCAGTCCTAGTAATAGCAATGTGAGTAAAAGTGACTATTCCTGTTATACCTGCGGAAAACCTGGTCATACGCCTAAGGTTTGTAACAGTAAAGTGGCATCTAGTGGCTCAGAATTAACTTGTTTCCGATGTAATGGGAAAGGGCATTTAGCAAGAAATTGTTCAGTAGAAAGGAAGGATGGTAAGAAACCAGTGTCTCTAGTTAACCTTTCATCAAGTAGGGATGATGTGATGAGAGAAACTAGGAAAATTTTTGGTGAATTTCTGTCAGAAGGCATAGTTTCCTCTCTTGGAGGAGTGTGTTCGAGAAAAGTAGTCCTGCTTTGAGACACAGGAGCTGCTGTCTCACTGATTAGGAGGGTGTGTGTGCCGAACAGGGCAGAAATCAATATGGAAGAGAAAGTCATGTTAGGTGGATTTCCTAACACTTGTGTTCTTTGTCCTTTGTTGAAGTTGAATTTGGAAAGACAGGTAGTGTCAGGAGAGGTGAAACTTGCAGTTGTGGACAGTTTGCCCATAGAAGGCGTTGACATTATTGTCGGTAATAACTTAGCTTTATCCAAGAATGTGAATCCTGTTGTGAGAAATATTCCAGTGCCTGAAATGGTAGTAACTAGGTCGGGTTTAGATACAGACATAGACTACGATCATAATTTGTTTGTGGATTCGAACGAGAGTGAGTTCGTGGATTCGTATAAATACGACGGACGAAGTAGGAGAAAAGCAGAGATCATCATTAGTCACAGAGAGATATCCTCAGTAAGAGCCACAGATCAGATTATCAGTGAGAGATCAGCAGCAGCAGAAATCATCCGAGAGAGATAAGAGAAAAAGGGACCGACGAAGGATCAGAAGAAAAGTTGCTCGAGAGTTGGTTGGATTTTGGTCAAGCCATCTTCAGGAGTGGATGACCAAGTTATTTCGACTTTGGGGAAGACTTCAGAGAAGAGACGTTCTGCTAGAGGTTTTGGGAGGTTCCTGTCCCTCAAGTATCAAGAGTAGACATTATTTTCTGCAATACGGAGTCAAGAAGACGTCGGCAATCGCAGTTCTCCTTTTGTGAAGCCATCGCTTCGAGTTGCCAAACTGACTAGCAAGTATTTGAATTGCCTCACTGTTCCCCCAGTTCATGCAGTGTAAGATTCTATCTTTTTTATGTAAATAGGAGACACCATTCTGCATTTATCCTTGTTAGTAAGCTTGTAAATAAACCTTTGTTGTGTTAGCGTTTCTTTCTATATTCGTATCCCCAGTTTCAACTGTTGGTGTTGATTTTTTTTATTATTTCATATCGAACCTGAAGCAGACCTCTCTCTCAGAGGCCGTAACAACCCCCCACCTCACGCTGTCCAGGGTTTCCCCCCTCCTCCTGGCATCGTCTTCATTGGCAGCCGAGGTCAGCCATACTGTATTGCTCCACCAGTGACGATTGCCGCTTCTTCGAGTCAGAGGGAAGCCGTGGCGTCATCCCCACTGGTGATGTCACGGGGTCAGCTATTTTGTATCCCTCCGCCAGTGGCGTCTGTTTCTTTTTCGGATTGAGGGTAAGTCGTGACGTCATTGCCGCTAGTGACATCACTCCCAGTTGCCTCCACCATGCTGCCTCGCTTGTCTGTGTCGTCATTATTTGCTGCTGTGATGTCATCTTAGCCATTCAATTCACTGCATCTCCCTTCCATGTCGTCAGCCCCTTCTCTTGCTTATCCGTCTGAGGCTTATGTCAGGCAGTTCTTAAAAGATTGGACTCTGTTTTAGAAGATAGGTTTGCTGCCATGTCAGCTGGGAGGACTGGAAGCAAGCGTGTTGCATTGCCCCCATCTCCTGCAAAGAGATTGTGTAAGGAGCCAGTGCTAGTGCTGTCTTCCTCTCCTTCTCCCCCATCTCCGCCGCATCGGTGTATCAAGTGTTGGAAGGCTAAGGACTCTGCCCTTTCTTCGTCTGTGAGTGAGGAGCGGCACGCCCATGTTCCTGCTAGTATTGGTGTTACTGAGAGTGTTAGTGTTTCTTCCCCTGTGCAATCTGCAGTGGCTGCTTCATACACTGCATCTAATCGAAGGTGTGTTGCAACCTCTCACGTTCGCGCACAAGTTGCAAATTCTTCTGCTTCTCCAACTCCAGGGCCTATTCGTTGCTGTAAGGATCTCAAAGCGCCTGTCAAGAGGTTGAAAGTTGTGAGCACGGAGATAATACAGCAGGAGTGTTTGCCTGCCTCTCTCCCCTGGTATTTCCCGGTGTTCGACTCCGAGGGATTCTCGTTCTATTTAGTGTGTTTGAGACACTTCACCTTCGCATGTATGTGTGTATGCCCCGCACGTGCACGTACACAGCCACGTACACGAGTCATCTATTGGGAGTGTGTGTAGTGATGTCCCTAGTGTTGTGGTTGGTTCGTCACAGGAGTTGACACTTGGATCCAGCCTAGAGAGGTTGGTTGGCGTTTCAGGCTGTTTGGCTACTGGCTCTTCCGTTGGTTTACACGAAAAATGTGCTTTAGATAAGCCTGCACATCCTTCTTGTTGTCAGTCTCCATTGCCAGAGCAGGAGGAGGGAGACACACAAGAGTTTTTGTCTTCCTTTACAGAAGTTGTCGATCTCATTTGTGGGTTCAACAATTTGGAGAGTAGGACTCAGGCTCGGTCGTCTTTCGCATGCTTCAAGTCTATCATCAGCATAAGTTGTTCTCCCTGATGAAGGCCAGCACTGTTCGTGCCATCTCCATTTTGAACCGAGTCTGGTGAACGAATCAGTTCAGGGGAGAAAGGTCTATGACTGGTCTCCATGCCCCAAAGCCTTCTCTATGAGAAAGACTCGGCTGTAAAAACCCTGGAGACTAGCTCAACACAACTTTTACAGAGCCCTTGCTCAGCATCTGCTGCACTTCTTGTGATATTGCTTGGTACTTCAGTGATCCTTCTGTGTAGGATCTGAGATGGCCAAGGTGGTTGGTGAGAGGTTGCGGAGACTTGATGGGAAATAGATAACCCTCCTGAAGGACATCTACTACCCAGGTCTCTGCTCCATATTGCTGAAATGTTGCCCAATGGCTCGATAGGCAACCCCCATCAATGGCAGCAGCTGGAGGGGAATGCCACCCCTAGCATTTCTCCTTCTTCTTCTTTCCCTCAACCCCCTTTCCCGAAGGCAAGGAGGGCTGAAAAGTGCACGTTAGTGCTCCTTTAGAAGAGGAAGAAGGCTGGGCTGTCCCTCAGGACACCTTAGAAGAGGACTTCTTCGGGACTGAGGGCGAGCTAATTACAAAGGTCTCGCTGCAGTGTTATGTGAAGACCCAGAAGTCTTCACCACTGCCTGGTGGACAAGGCAGTCCTTATTGTCATCCCGTAACATGTCTAGTGCAGCATTTACCTACTCCCTGTTGAAGAGACAGGCAGAGCCCAGCAAAGATCCGTTCCGCAGGGCCAATACCAACTCGGGACCGAGAGTGGACCACGTTCGCCCACAGGTTTGCCGTCTGGTAAGCCAGGTAGGTAATAACCCACCTTCAAAGGCTGAGTCTTCTCCTGGGATGACAGCTCTAGAAGAAGCAGTAACCTTAGACAATGTGAAAGACCACAGGTCTAACCAGGAGACTGCCTGAAGAGCTGCCATGGCATGGTGGTAGCTTCCAGGGTCGCTGCTTCCTGCTGAGAGAGGGACACACGTCAACAGTCAGGTTCTACAGCGACAGACCTGGACCGAGACGAATCAAGTAAGGGTCAACTTGTTTGGTCGGCAAAGGCCTCTCCAAGGGTGTGTAGAAACACCTCTGGTGAGGTAGAGGAGGAGGAAGCAGCTTGCCCTTGAGTAGGCACACCATCAGCCAAGGCTGACCATGGCAGCCCCTTCGAAAACTTGGGTTCCTTCTTAGGTCTCCAGAAGGATTCGAGACAAGAGGGGCAGTCACCTGAAGAGGAGGCCATGGTTGCTTCCCCAAAATCGTGCGGACGAATCAGCGCTACAATATCAGCTAAAGTCCTCAGTATCTCGGGGGTGTCCGAGTCTCTGGGCTAAAGGCCCTCCAACTCTACGAGAGACCATTCCTCCTGATCTACTCTCCTATGTGGGGAGAACTTCACGAGACCCCCTAGATCATTCCTCAACAATGAGGGTGTATGTCCGGTATGGTCCAAAAACCCCACCAGAAACATAGACCCCGATGCAGAATCCTGCTGAGCGCACTCTGCAGGATTGCTTCTATTTGCCTTGCCCCTCCTGGTGTAGCCTGAGGAAGAAGAGGGAATAGGAGAGGAGGATCGGATGTTCTCATTTCTCCTAACAGCAGCGCTGTCAGAAGAAACGAGCAGCGTCCTGTCACCAACCTGCAGTGATGGCAGAGGCTTGGGTCTAGGAGAGCATGATCACCTAGGTGAGACGCTCTTCCAAGGAGAATGCAGAGGTTTCTGGCGAGCTGTAGCAGTGGCTGCTGCTACCAGACTGCCGAGAACATGCATTGTTTTCACAACACATCCCAGTCCTCTTCAAGGTCAAAATCTCGTGTGAGGAGGACTTTGCAGGAGACCTCCTCCTATGTCTTGTCCCAAAGGACTGTAACATCGACCCTGGCACCTGACGAAGAGCCATGTTTGGCTTTCGCAGGAGGGTCCGTGCCAGGGATGGGCCCTTTTTCTCACCCTGTGCCACTGTCATGATGGGGAGAGGACTCCCCATCATGACACAGACCCTGTTCCATGAGTAGCGCCCATGGAACCAGGGACAGGAGAACGAAACTTAGTTCGAACTCCTGAGGCTCCTGAAATGCTAGATCCTGGGGACAGCGTCATGGTTCCCACTCCTGAAGGTGCAGGTAAGCCAGCAAGAGAGCCAACTGCTTCCTTCCCGAGGGAAGAAGGCAAACCCTTAGAAGTCTCATGGCGAGACTTCTTAGTGGGAGGAGAAGCTACCTTCCTCTTCTTAGGCCGGGAAGCCTTAGAAGATGGAGGTGAGGTGGCGGCTGATGACGAAGATGAAGACAAATAACAACACCTTCCTAGACCTCTTCTTCGTCAGCTTCCGCAGGAAAGACATCAAGGGCCCCAAGGGGTGGCAGACAACTCAGCAGGACCAGGAACTGGAGCAGGGGCAGGTACAGGAGCAGGCATAGGTTAGGCCAGTGTGAACAGCAGGTGGGGTCACCTCTTCCACCACGAGTGGTGACAGAGGAGCAGAAACCACAGGCATGGGCAGAGGTGCCACCCGAACCCAGGAGGGAGTGGCACTGCGGACACAGGGATGGAAGATGGCAAGCTGGCAGATGTGCTGTAGTCCCCATCACAACAGTAGGGGGACATTAGTTGGATGGTGTGACTAGACCAGATGGGTCAGTATATTATAACCAGGCTGGGTCACCTTAGGGGGAGAAGTGGTGACCATACAGTGGGTTGCGGGAATGCTGGCACTGGTACTATTCAGGTGTGTCGGCAAAGCTTGTACTGAAGGTGGCCCAATCAGACCCAGTGAAGCCCACGCCTGACCAAGACCTGACACCTGTGGAAGGAAAAGAGTGAGAAGAGGCCCCCAGAGGAGTGTTGCCCTGGTACATAGCCTCGGCTTTCCCTTCCTCCTCCCCAGACTCGTTGGGAGAGGAAGCAGACACAGAGGCTTCCACCAAAGGAGAAGCAACAAGCAAGGGACGATTGCTGGGAGAGAGGTATGAAGACGAAGGGTTTGCTATCAAGGGAGTGGAGGGGGACGTGTCACCCCCTGCCACGGATTTAGAAGTCTTCCTACGAAACCTTCTCCTCCCAGCAAACTTTCCCTACTGCACCATGGACCAATCACAACACTCCGCACAGCGATCTTCTAGATTACACTCATGCCCTCGGCAAGATGAACAGAGGGCTTGAGGATCAACATCAAGAGAGGTGCATATTTTACAACACTTTACACTGCACTCCAGGCACTGCCTACTGGGAGCAGTATACCTAAGCGATTAGGATTCTTGGGTTTGCATAACATAATTTCACAAACACAGAATAGAACACACATACATATTCTATTCCAGAACAAAACAACAAGAAAAAATCCCACCAGGATTGAAAAGAAATCAGCTGAAACAGTCGTGCAGAAAGCAGTGATGAACATTTCTATCCACATCAACAGCCAAAAGCAAATTGGAATGTTTACGTTCAGTCAGGAGACTCCCAAAACACCGGACTGGTAGTTACTATCGAACCACTTTGTTTTAAGATTTCAGCAGCCGTGTCCAGGTTTCGCCTTAAATAATTCCTATTGTAAACGACAGAAAGTTTGTATATTGTGTAGGTACAACCCTGTATGTATTTGAAAGCACCAATGGAGCCATAAAAACTACAAAAGCTGCTATTACACTCACCTTTTTGAAGTGGTGAGCCTTCAGACCAACATTTGATGATTTCATCTCTACTAGCTTCATCTCCATATGCTTCATTAAGTTTTAAAGGGGAAGATATCATGGCTTCATTACTAGAATCTTTACTTGATCCATCAAGACTCCCATTCTTTTTGCTTTGTGACTTGCCAGTGGCAGATGATGCTTCTTCTGCCTTTGGAACTTTCTTCTTGTTTTTCTGCTCCACAACTGCATTATTACTGCTTTTCATCTCTCCAGAGGATGGCTTAGCAATGTCTGTAATGGTCTGATTCATTTTTCCCATTTCTACCTTATTTTTTTTATTCTTTTTCTTTTTATTTTTCTTTCCTTGTTCTTTGACACTGCTACCTGGTGAACCTAGTTCTTTTGTCTCTTTTTGAACCTCATTTGCTTCACTGATACTGGCCTGCTTCTTTTTTCCTTTTTTCTTCTTTTTCTTTCCAGTGGCCATATCTGCATTTAACTGCTGTTGTTTATCATTAACTTCTAACTTTTTAACTTCCAATACTTCATTACTCGAATTCCCATTCTCCACCTTCAATTTTTTTAAAGTAGGTTCATCACTAACTTTTTTGTCAGTCTTTTCTTTTCCCTCACTTGCTTCAATGATCCTGCCTTGCTTTTTCTTCTTCTTCTTCTTCTTCTTCTTCTTTGGAATGGCAGCATCTGCACTTGACTGTGGCTCTTCATCATTAGTACCCAACTTATTCTTGATGTCATTTACATTCTCATTTTCCACCTTCAATTTTTTCAAAGCAGGTTCATTGCTAACTTTTTCATTTTCATCAGCATTCTGTGTATCTTTTCTTTTTCCCCACTTTCCTTTTTTAGTTAAAGTAGGCTTACCATTTCTAATTTTATCATCTTTCCTTACAACAGGTAAAGTCTCAGAAACAGCTTGTTCACCCTCGGGTTTAATTCTAGGTCTCTTTGACAATGCATCCTCACCATTAGCTTCCTTCATTTTTCTTTTATTTTTTCCCATCACTACAGGTTTATTTATGCTGCTTTCTGGTAAAAGTTTGTTTGACCCTCCAGCATTAGATTGATTTGACTGATCAAGATCACCATCTGCTACTGGTTTTTTAGAGTTCTTTTTTGTTTGTTTTGTTAAATTTTTCTTCTTTTTATTTTCACTTTTGCCAAGGGATCCAATACTTTCTTCAACGTCAGTGCCAAATTTCTGGGTAAGTCAAAAACTCTTCTCATCTGTCAGCAAGATTCTTCACCTGTAAAAAGAGAATATTTAAAAAACTTTCCAAAAAATATTTGAGGAGGTTTTATTATCTTTTCAATATGTTATGGTATTAAACATAAAATCCTAACTGATATGACATAATGATTATAAAAATGCAGTAATTGAATTGCAAAATGATAAAAAGTCATACATGGGAAACTGATTATGCATATTTCTTATCTTTACCTTCCATTAAAGTGTACTGTAACTAAAAAACATCATGAATGGAAGAGTTGAGATAAGGGTGACAACTTCTAAATCCCTTTATTTTTTGCAAATTTTGCAACCTCAACAGCAAAACAACTTGATTTTCAAGGAAAACATCCACTAGGTTCAGAATCATTCTGGCACTTAACTATACTACGTTCATAAGCTCAAAAGAACCTTGTAATGAAAGATAACACAGTACTGTACCATCATCCAGATGTCATGATTTGGCCAGGCAATCTGGTTTTCATGCTACTCCTTCATAAGATTGTCCTTGCTGGATCCATAATTTCCATTCATTTCTTATATTACAGAATACTACATAATCTTGAAATATTAACTGCAACTTTTACCCTCCTTTAAAAGGCAAGCAGAGCACAAGAGTGAAAAAAAAAAAACCCAGTTCTACTGATGTCCACAAGGCCATAAAAGCAAGTCACAAATAAAGACAAGAAATGCAAATAGTTAAATGTCAAAGTGGTGTCATTTCCAGTGTTTTACCTACAGAGAATGATGAAAGATTATTTCAATTCCATTTAACTGGTCATGGTAACCACAAGTAATGATATTCAGGCGCTGCACTGTCATGGGGATCGACATTATGATGTGAAAAGTGAAATGCAACGTCTGTTGTAGGACGAGCAACAGCTTAAGCTGCAACTACGGTTAAGTTAGGTTAGAGTAGGATGTATCCCTGCAACACCATTACTGTACATGCAATGTTTTTACTCCTTTTCATCTCATGTTTTTCTGATTGCAATTTTTAGTATGAATTATTAACTTATCACCTGCTTCTCTTGTGTTTTGAGCACACATATTTCACTAGTACAGATTTGGCAATCCTTATTTTCCCAGTGTCAATAACCTCATCATTGCGACACCAGTAAGAACTAACAAATCAATCAATCAATCCCTATTTACCACTGCACCTAAGTTCCTTGCTGGACGAGTGGTTTTCGCGCTCGGCTGCCAATCTGATGGTCCGAAGTTCGAATCCCGGCTTGGCCAAAGCGGAATCAGAGGAATTTGTTTCTGGTGATAGAAATTCATTTCTCGATATAGTGTAGTTCGGATCCCACAATAAGCTGTAGGTCCCGTTGCTAGGTGACCAATTGGTTCCTAGACACGTAAAAATATCTAATCTTTCGGGCTCCCACTGCACCTCCCTAACAATTTTATAGAAAGGGTTCAGTAAACACAAAAACAAGTGGTTTGCCCAACAAATGTGATCAATAGCATAGAAAAAACACATCAGTTAGTCAGAAAAATTACCAATATGGCTGCCCATATTTGTTTGTGCTTATAATATAAAACTGAGTGGTTTGCCACAACAATGATGGTATAGACTAAAAAATAAAATTACAAGTTATTCACTGACAACAATGTGATTCATGTCCTAAACTGTCATAAACTAAGGTTGTTGTTGTAACGAGAACCCATAATTTCTTATGCTATTTCACTATTCCTTCTGTATTATGTATATCAAAAATTAATGGTTACTAGGATATTTATATTATACAAAAATGATAATTTACATATGTTGATGTGTGCTGCTATATCTGATGCTACATCTGGGTTTGGATAAGAGAGGGGACCTTGTTCATTATTCTACGTCGGTTAGGATTGATTTCCTGCTAGGTTAGGTTAAGGAAGGTAGGTTAGAAGGTGTATGTACCTTCAAAGTTCTATTCTTAGCAATACCTGCAGTTATAAAAATCAGCTGTAATCAAATATTCATAATTCAGAAAAAAGCAAACAAATGATGACAGATTAGATCACATCAACAAATGACCCAATGCCAAATATGGTGCCACAGGTAAACACGTTCCAGTTACAATTGGTGCAACATCGGCAAATACCTAATTTTGGTAAACCCCTTACCGTAGGATAGAGTTCAAAGGTAAATTACAGGTTAACTACAACCAATTACCAAAAACTGCTAGAAAATTGTTAATAAGCATCCAAAATACTAGGTATAGGAAACTACAATTTCCAATGAAATTACTTGTCATGCCAGTATTACTTAGATTAGCCCAAAACCCCCTTGGTCAGGTCAGGGCACAGCATCCTAAGTCAGGTAAGGTCTGGTTAGGTCCGGATACAGCTTTCTAGGAAAGGTTAGGATCATCACATTTTCACATCGGGTTTCTCATAACTGACCCTCTATCCTTACTCTGCATCTGCTCCCAACAAACAGGGATACATCATAGCCTAACCCTCCTTAACCTCTGCCGCCGTATCTTAAACTAACCTAGAAAGCAGTAGCTAGCATAAATCAAATACTAGCTAGCCTATACCTAGGGTAAAACAATGAAATAAGCACTGTGGAGTTTCATTTGTGATGGCAGTAAGGATAAAACCAATGATTAGGGGAAACAAAGGAGTAGACTAGCTGATCCAGTCTTGCCCGCTTGTTGATCCACCCTCCAAAAAGTACTTTTGCTTACTTCGAACGGAGAGTAGAGGTATCAAAGTGTTGCTCCCACCACCGATGACTCATGACTGGTGCCCATCTCCGGTGTCAGGACGTGTTAAAGTACTTTTTCGGAGGATGGATCAACAAGCAGGTAAGACTGGATCAGCTAGTCCAATAAGCTGTTTCCCCCACAAGGTAAAAATGCATTTCAGTTCAAACCATGAGCCCGGGAGTAAGAGGTCTCATAGCTACTCTAATATGTATATACGTATACTACAAATAGATACACTAATTTCACTTCTTTCCCTGGTTTTGTGTAAATCTTATACCAGTTTGGAGGGTAAACACAAACCAATTGGCAACACTGACAAATAATAGTAGAGCGCGAACAATGCTGTAGGTACTGTTCACAGCAAAACTGTTGATATTTGAGTCAGTAATCTATTTACTTTTTCAACAACGAATATTTTTAAATTAACAATCATGAATATTTTAAAAATTTATGCAATTCATGACCTTATACTGCCGTTTAACTATTCATTTGAATAATTATCTAGTGCACACTTCTTCTTCTACGAAAAATGATATTGTCATGATACAATAAAGTTTTATACATACTTACCTGACAGATATATACTTAGCTATAGACTCCGTCGTCCCCGACAGAATTTCAAATTTCGCGGCACACGCTACCGGTAGGTCAGGTGATCTACCGCCCTGGCCTGGGTGGCAGGACTAGGAACCATTCCCGTTTTCTAATCAGAATTCTTCTCTTCCACCTGTCTCCTGCGGGGAGGCTGGGTGGGCCATTAATCGTATATATCTGTCAGGTAAGTATGTATAAAACTTTATTGTATCATGACAATATCATTTTTATACATTCAACTTCCCTGCCAGATATATACTTAGCTGATTAGCACCCATTGGTGGTGGGTAAGAGACAGCTAACTACTGAAATAGACAGGTAAACAACATATGTTGTAGGTATTAATAAACCTTGGTTCCTACCTTATTAGGCTGAAGACTTCGCGGCTACTGCCTAGGAGTCTGCTTAGCCTCAAGAGCCTCAGCGAGATATTGATCTATGGCTAAGAGTTCTTGTGGGTCTGCCAATGGGGTCTTATCCACTTACTCGGCAGAGCCTAAAGGCCTTTGTCATTGGTGCTAATTCCACTAACATGACAATACACCTTGTTCAAGGACCGATCGCCTGATCCTAACATCCATGTTAGTTCTAAGATTGCAAGGAGTTATCCCCGAACTCCTTACAAACAACCAAAAACTCGAAACATAATTAAACGTTCATTTATAACAAAATTAAAAAAAAAAAAAAAAATTTTACCCCCCCTACTAGCCATACATACCCTTGATCCCCTACCAGCAATGACACTATGTGCCCGTGCGACATCAGTGAGCTTGCTAATAGAAAACCAAGCACATATCTGACAAGAGGGTTTATGTACGTTAAATATAAAATATTTTAAGGATCAGTCTTTGCTCCAAGACCCAGAACTGTATCTGCTGATACAAATGGACCTAGAGAGAAGCACTTCTCATAAGTCACTTTCACATCCTTCAGGTAATGATACGCAAACACTGAATTGCACCTCCAATAAGTCGTCTCAATGATATTTCTGAGACATATTCTTTTGGAACGCCAGGGACGTTGCTACTGCCCTCACCTCATGGGTCTTAACCTTTAGAAGACCGAAGGATTCCTCCGAGCAGTTCTTGTGTGCATCAGTAATCACGCTTCTCACAAAGAAGGCCAAGGCGTTTTTGGACATGAGTCTTTTGGGTTCTTCACAGCACACCAAAGACCTTGTTGACATCCTCCATCTGTTCTTTCTCTCTAAATAAAATTTAAGAGCTCTCACTGGACAGAGAGACCTCTCTGCCTACGAGGTTAGATAGGCCTTTTACCTCAAAGCTTCTGGGCCAAGGTTTTGATGGGTTCTCGTTTTTCGCCAGAAACAATGTCTGGAACGAGCAGATAGCCGCATCTCCTTTGAATCCCACTGTGGAGTCCAGAGCGTGCAATTCGCTCGTCCTCTTGGCTGTAGCGAGAGACAACAGGAATAAGCATTTCCTAGTGACGTCGCGGAAGGAAGCCAGATGTAGAGGCTCGAATTTATCTGAGGTAAGGAATTTCAGGACCACGTCCAGATTCCAACTAGGCGTTCTAGGAGCTGCTGATTTTGAAGTTTCAAAGGACCGAATCAAATCATGTAGATCCTTGTTCTCTGCAATTTCTAGCCCTCGATTCCTGAATACTGAAGACAGCATGCTTCTGTATCCTTTGATTGTTGACACGGAAAGGTGCGATTCCTCTCTCAGAAAGAGGAGGAAATCGGCAATGTTAACTATAGAGGTACTGGAGGAGGACAGCTTCTGACTCTTACACCACCTCCTAAAGACTTCCCACTTCAATTGGTATACTCTTCTCGTCGAAGATCTGCGGGCTCGAGCGATAGCGCCTGCAGTCTTGCGAGAAAAACCCCTCGCTCTGACAAGTCTTTCGATAGTCGAAAGGCAGTCAGAGCGAGACCGGGGAGGTTGTGATGAAACCTCTCGAAGTGGGGTTGTCTGAGTAGATCTGCTCTGCTTGGAAGAGATCTGGGGAAGTCCACTATCCACTCCAGTACCTCCGTGAACCATTCTTGGGCTGGCCAAAATGGGGCTATTAGGGTCAACTTCGTGCTCTTTGAAGCTACGAATTTCCTGAGTACTTCCCCCAGGATCTTGAACGGGGGAAAGGCGTAGGCGTCTAAGCCCGATCAATCCAGGAGAAACACGTCTATTGCAAAGGCTCTTGGATCTTCCACTAGAGAGCAAAAGATCTCTACTCTTTTGGAGAGGAACGTCGCAAACAGGTCTATGTGAGGTCTCCCCCACAGGGACCAGACTTCGGCACACTTCTGCGTGTAGAGTCCACTCTGTGGGAAGGACCTGATTCCTCCTGCTTAGTCTGTCCGCTCTCACATTTTTTATCCCTTGCACAAATCTTGTGAGGAGAGTTATGCCTCTTTCCTCTGTCCAGGTTAACAGGTCTTTTGTTAACTGATAGAGGGAGAAAGAGTGCGTCCCTCCTTGCTTGCGTATGTAAGCCAGAGCCGTGGTGTTGTCCGAGTTTATCTGTATCACCCCGCCTCTGACTATCTCCTCGAAGAACCTTAAGGCTAGATGTATGGCCACTAGTTCTTTGCAATTGATGTGCCAGGACACCTGTTCCTTTGTCCAGGTGCCTGACACCTCCCTTGCTCCTAGCGTCGCTCCCCATCCCGACTCCGAAGCGTCGGAAAATAACACTTGGTCTGGGTTCTGCAGGGCAAGCGACACGCCTTCGTTCTTCTGAAGAGGAAGGATCCACCACTTCAAGTGATTTCTTATCTCTTGTGGAATCGGGAAGGTGTCTGAGAGTTGTCCCGTCTTCCAACTCCACACCCCTTTCAGGAAAAACTGAAGAGGGCGAAGGTGAAGCCTCCCCAGAGAGAAGAACTTTTCTAGCGAGGACAGAGTCCCTAAAAGGCTCAGATAATCCCTCGCTGAACTGCTCTCTCTCTCTAAGAAGCTCGAGATTCTCGACAAACCTCGAGTGATTCTCTCTCGCGAAGGCAATACCCGAAAACCCCGAGAATCCATCTGAATCCCCAGATAGACCAAGTTCTGGCTGGGGATCAGTTGCGACTTCTCGAGGTTCACGAGTAATCCCAGCAATTCTATCATCTTCTTGTTATTAATAAGTCCTCCAAGCACCGAATCTCCGACTTGGCCCTGATCAGCCAGTCGTCTAAGTAGAGGGAGATGTTTATTCCCTCTAGGTGAAGCCATCTCACTACATTCGCCATCAGGTTGGTGAAGACCTGTGGAGCTGTAGACAGGCCAAAACACAGAGCCCTGAATTGAAAAATCTTGCCTCCTATCATAAATCAAAGATATTTCTTTGACAAGTGGTGAATGGGAACGTGGAAATATGCATCTTGCAAGTCCAGAGATACCATCCAATCTCCTGGACGAAGAGCTGACATTACTGAGGCGGACTTTTCCATACGGAACTTCTTTTTCTGAACAAAGCGGTTCAGAGCGCTTACGTCCAGTACTGGTCTCCACCCCCCCGATGCCTTTGGTACTAGAAAAAGGCGATTGTAAAATCCCGGGGAGTGTGGATCCTGCACAAGTTCGATGGCCTCCTTTTCCCACATTTGCTCTACCATTTGAAGGAGAGTCTTTCTCATCACAGGGTCTCTCTCTGTACCTCGCTGACAGTTCCCGAGGCGTAGAGGTTAGGGGAGGACTATCCTCGAAGGGGATTACGTATCCTTTCTTTAGGACTGAAACCGACCAAGGGTCGGCTCCCCTTTTTGCCCAGGCTCCTGCAAAGTTCAGGAGTCTGGCGCCTACTAGTGCTTGGAGGATCATCAAGTCATTTTGTCTTCTTGAAAGGTCTGAAGGAAGACCTTCCTCTCTTATCAGAGCTCTTCTTTCTGGAAGGGGGACGAGCCGCTGCACCTCCACGAAAGGGCTGCTGAGGAGGACGAGAGTCCTTTTTATTCGTAGACACTACAGGACGACTCTTCTTGGATGTTTGTACACGTAGGTCTTGTGTCGCCTTCTCAGTTAGCGAGCGAGATATATCCTTCACTAACTGAGAAGAAAACAGATGATCTGACAGAGGGGCGAACAATAGCGCTGTCCTCTGGCTCGGAGAAACCGCTTTGGATAACAGGGATCCATAAACTGATCTCTTCTTCAGAAGACCAGCACCAAATAGGGAAGCAACTTCTCCTGAACCGTCTTGTACTGCCTTGTTCATGCAAGACAGGACGCTATGGAGAATCTCTGGGTTCTTAAGAAACTCCGGGTCTTTAGACTTATTAGCCAGAACTCCAAGAGACCAATCCAGAAAATTGAACACCTCTAAAGTGACGAAAAGTCCCTTTAGAAAGTGGTTCAACTCTGAAATGCTCCACGTAGATCTGACCGATCCTAAAGAGTGACGTCTGGAGGCATCCACTAGATTGGCAAAGTCTGCGTCTGCCGATGCAGGAAGAGAAAGACCCATCGTCTCTCCTGTCCCGTACCAAATACCTCTCTTTCCATGGAGTTTGGAAGGAGGCATGTAGAATACTCTTTCCCAACTCTTTCTTAGTGCCCATCCAAGAATCCAAAGATTGGAGGGCCTTCTTCATGGAAATCGCAGGTTTCATTTTCAGAAAGGCCGAGGATTTCACAGTAGCCGAACTCGAAAAGAGAGAACGAGGAGAAGGAGGAGCCGCTGGACTAAGAGAGTCTCCAAACTCTTGTAGTAACAAGGAGGCTAAGATCTTATAGTTGGAGAGTCCTTCATTTGTAAGAAGCTCGTCATTAGACAACTCGTCCAAACCCCGATCCGACGAAGGAGAAAGCTCTCGTTTGGAGGAAGAGTCTTTCCAAGACCTCCTACGATCTGAAGGAGAGGAGCTTCTGTTTGGAGAAGAGTCATAAATTCCAGATATGAGTCTATTCGTATCTTGCCTCATGGAAGAACTCCGACTCCTGCCTACTGGCTCTTGACTCTTGACTCTTGACTCCTGACTCCTACTCCTGCCGGTCCTGACTCCTGACCTCCTGACTCTGACTCCTGCCTCCTGACCCTGCCTCTTGCTCCTGGCTCTTGGCCTCCTGCTTCCTGCATGCTGGGAGACTCTTCGCTCCTGGCTCTTGGCTCCTGCCTCCTGGGTGACTCCTCACTCCTGGCCGGTGCCAGAACGCCTGATCGGCTCCCTCCTGTAAGGTTGACTCCACGTTCTTACTAGGAGCCCTTGAGTAGGAGCATCGATCCTGGCGGCAGGTACCTCCACACGTCTGGAGGACCTTTTGATAGGAAGGGAAGTGTCTTTCCTTCTAGGAGGCTCCTTTGAAAGCACTCCTACTAAAGACGATATCTGCTCCTGCATGGAAACCAGAAACCTCTTAGTAACCTCCTCTTTATCCTCTTCGGGAGGAGGAGAAGGAGGAGGGGAGGAGTCCATGGGCTCCACCTCCTGACTCCTTCTAACTCTGGGTGACAGAATGGCTCTTTTTGCCTTCTTAACTCCCGAAGGAGACTCCTCAGGGAAGTTTTCCGGGCTCGAGTCAATAGTCGGAGCCTTCCAACTCCTCTTCAGTGGTCGCGAGCGATCCGAATCCCTCCAATCACGTCTAGGAGACGAAGATCCCGACGAAGAAAAACAATCACGCAGGACGCTTTTACAATAGCGATCCCTGGCAGTCTGGGGTGTCACAGAAACCGCCGAAGGGACACCTGATCGGTGGGGATTCTCCACAACCTCCTTTCGGTTTTTGACATTCCTTCTCCTCTGGGCATGTGAGCTTGGAAGAGGTCTAGACCTAGGAGCGTTGCGGAGCCGACCAGATGCCCCCTCCACTACACTGGGGGGACACACATCACTGTCCACTGAAAAATCACTAGCCTTACCTTGCAGGGCAGCCATTTTGTTTTCCATTAACTTGAAGGCCGCTTTTAGATCCGCAAGTTCTGCAATAGGAGAAGGGGCTGAAAAGGAAGGAGAAGTAGCAATACTTACCCTTGGGGAAGATCCCAAGCTAGGAATTAGTTCATTAGATCTCGAACTACTTAAACTTCTAGAAGAAGCTTTCCTCACTCTTTCTCTTTCTAACTTTTTCAAATAATTAGTTAGATTCTTCCACTCATTCTCACTCAAATTCTCACATTCCTTGCAAGTATTAGTGAAAGAACATTCATACTCCCTGCAACCCTTGCATACAGTGTGAGGGTCTACCGAAGCTTTCGGCAACCTCACCTTACAGCCTACATTCACACAACGTCTCACAACCATTCCAGCGTCAGACATTTTAAAGAAAAATCCAAATCAAGTCCACAAAACAGTCCACAAAAGCGTATGCCAATCCAACAATCCAGATACGTCACCAAAAGTCGGTCAAGAAGATCAATTGCCGGTGAAAAAAGAAAAACCAATCGAGAGGAACCAACAACAATGTTGACGGTCCGGACGACAGAAGAATTCTGATTAGAAAACGGGAATGGTTCCTAGTCCTGCCACCCAGGGCAGGGCGGTAGATCACCTGACCTACCGGTAGCGTGTGCCGTGAAATTTGAAATTCTGTCGGGGACGACGGAGTCTATAGCTAAGTATATATCTGGCAGGGAAGTTGAATGTATAAAAATCGTAGTTCCCTTGGATAAGCCGTGGTTGGAAGTCATTGTTTATGATTTTTGTGAAGAAAGTGCCACAGCATCTATTACAAGTGGTGTGCAGATTTAGCACATGGAATGGGAAGTTTATTGGCACAAGCAACTCTGCAAACATCGAGATGGCATCAATCTTCTAAACATTCGGAGTTGTAAGTAAAAATTTTGAAAGCGTCATGGAGGTATTGTGTGCAATGCGTAGGGCCAGACTTTTCATTACCCTCTGTTTAATCTTAAAATATGGCCTTAATTTCTGCCAGACTTTTCATTACCCTCTGTTTAATCTTAAAATATGGCCTTAATTTCTAACTTAATTTCGAAAGGAGAGTAGAGGTCTCGAGCTCCTGCTCTCACCACCAAGAACTCGTGACTGATGACCATCTCCGGTGTCAGGACGTGTTAAAGTACTTTTTCGGAGGGTGGCTTCAAACGCGGTAGAGTGGCTCAGCTAGTCCAGTCGGTTGTTTCCCCATGTGTGCACTGCGTAGAGCCAGACTTTCATTAACCTCAGTTTAATCTTAAAATATGACCTTAATTTCTAACTTTGGAGAAAATACTTACTTCGAAAGGATAGTAGAGGTCTCGAGGTGTTGCTCTCACTGCCAACAACTCGTGACTGATGACTATCTCCGGTGACAGGACGTGTTGAAGTACTTTTTCGGAGGGTGGCTTCACACGCAGTGGAAACTGGATCCGCTAGTCCAGTCGGTTGTTCCCCCTATTACCCTAGGGTAAACAACCACAGACGATCCATTGTCATCGCGTGACAGGCCTTATTCACTTGATATTTATGGTGAAACAAGAATACAATTACAACTTTAAGCATACCATTCAAAAGATTGAAGTTTCGTCAACATAATGTGATATATGAAAGCCCCCATACGAACTAAAATAAGTATGTGAGCTCTTTGTAAAATATGTTTTAGAGGCAGTTTTTGAAATCCAATATGGCAGCAATCGTGTGACTGGCCGTTCTAACCACAGACAATCCACTATCTTCCCCAGCACTCATTTGAAGAATGTTAGCATATATATGTAACATTTATTGATCTTACTCAAGATTGCAGTTGTAATCAGCACAATAAAACAACATTTTGTTGCCTATATTAGTGAAAGTATGAAACTTTATTCCCGGGGTCAGGGTTTGAACTGAATTCATTTTTACCTTGTAATCGGTGGTTTTATCCTTACTGCAATCACAACTGAAACTCCACAGTGCTTATTTGATTGTAATTATACACATTTTGGTCTTAATTTACTCCAAATTGCACTTGAACCATGTTGCTGTTCCTGGTTCTTAAGTACTCACTCCACAAACACAGTTATGAGCAGCAGACGACTACACTGTTTATGAGGTGCAAAGCTTTATTCCCTTAATTGTTTACTTTACTTATTATTTAGTTTAACTTTACTTTGTTACTTCAAAATGTTTACGTATTTAATACATGTCTACTATCCCTTTTTTGCAACCAAATAACCCCGAAAAATTACAGATATTTCTGAAATACGAGCAGACGATGGCAAAAAGACTCATCGTTGCCAATCTAGTGGAGCTTCACACATACGCCGATGCATTTACAAACTGTTTCCATCAATTCTAGTTGTCATAGTAATGCAGTAATGATGAAATTGCTGTAATATCTATAGGGTAAAAAACCGCATGGTACATGGGTGGACCATGTACGATCAATGTGTACAACCCCCAAAAAAGTACATTATAACGCGTCCTGACATCGGAGATGGGCATCAGACGTGACTTGTTGTTGGTGAGAAATGGAGCTAAAGACCTCTACTCCGGTGTCAGGACGCGTTATAATGTACTTTTCTTGGGGTTGTACACATTGATCGTACATGGTCCACCCCTGTACCATGCAGTTTTTTACCTATATACTACAAATAGATATGCTAATTTCACTTATTTCCCCAGGTTTGTGTAAGTCTTATACCCAGTTCAGAGAGTAAACACATACCAATTGACAACACTGATAAACAATTGAAGAGCACAAAACGCCGCAAAGAATGCCGTAGTTCCCTTGGATAGGGTAGAATATCACGACAGGCCAACCCTCATCACGGTGGACGGGTCTTATTCACTCGATATTTAATTGGTGAAACAAGAATACAATTGCAACTCTAAGCATACCATTTAAAAGACTGAAGTTTTGTCAACATATTGTGATATATGAAAGCCCCATACGAACTAAAATAAGCATGTGAGCTCTTCGTAAAATATGTTTTCAAGGCAGTTTTGAAATCCAATATGGCGGCTACGTTTTGCATGGACGGTTCTCATCAGTGACGGCCACCATCTTTCCCCAGCACTCATTTGAACAATGTTAGCGTATATATGTAACGTTTATTGATCTTACTCAAGATTGCAGTTGTAATCAGCACAATAAAACAACATTTTGTTGCCTATATTAGTGAAAGTATGAAACTTGTTATTCCCGGGGTTATGGTTTGAACTGAATTCATTCTTACCTTGTAATCGGCGATTTTTATCCTTACTGCCATCACAACTGAAACTCCACAGTGCTTATTTGATTGTTATTATACACATTTTGGTCTCAGTTCACTCCACATTGCACTTTAAACCCGTTGCTGTTCCTGGTTTCTAAGCGCGCGCGCCATAAACACAATTACGAACAGCAGACGACGAAACTGCAAAGTTTTATTCCCTAAACTGTTTACTTTACTCGTTATTTAGTTTAAATTTACTTTGTTATTTAAAAATTTTGATTTAATTCATGTATATTATCCCTTTTTTGCAACCAAATTACCCCGAAAAATTACAGATATTTCTAAAGTAGATAAAATAAAATGTTTCTAACGTTTTCGTACATCTGGCTGCCGAAAACCATAGAGGAACGAATACGGAAAAGTGCATAGGGGAACGACTACGTTTTTTTTTTTTTTTTTTTTTTTTTGCTTTTTTGTTTTTGCTAGCACTTTTCATTGATTTCAGTCTTTATTAGTATTTTGAATTTCTTTAATAATCGTATGCCAGAAATAAATGTAACCTTTAATGTTTGCATGCTTTAATGTTTGCATTCTAAGAATGGCAAAATCATCGTTGCCACATTAGTGGAGGCTTCACACATACGCCGTTCCATTATTATAACGAACTGGATATTGGTACGGCAGCCGTACCCCGATCTCGGTAGATACTGGTACGGCAGTGAATTGCGCATGAGCGAACCCTTGTTTACCGCCTCACGCATAGCCAAAGACTATATACTGAAGTATATACACAGTCTTTCGGCATATCAGTGACAGCAAGAAAAATGGTGACGGAACAGCATGAACCGCGGAATAATACATTAGTTTTCGCCGAAAAACAGATGTTTCCAGGCTTTAACGAGCTGACATCTATGAAGACAAACTTTCAAAAATTGGGTAATTCGTGGTATATACGTAGGTCACGAACGATCGAATCGGCCCTGAAAAGAATTCGGAAGAGGAGATTCAAAGAGGATTATAGCTATATAAATATATACACTACCATCGTACCTTTGGTGCTTACTTTCTCGGCCCATTATTCTGCCCGACTTCGGCAGTTGCAAGGGCCTTTATACACTTTACAATATTCTTTTAATTCACTTCATTGAGTATATTGCAGCTGTCTGAGAAGACGATAGAATTTACCAGGTAGTGAAATGGCAAAATTAAACAAAATTTCAGCACTATTCCATTAAAATCGGGATAGTGTTGTTTTTGTAGTACAAAAAAGCGGGAAAAATTCACAAAAGCAAAACAAACCAAAAAAAAAAGGGGGGGGGAGGGACATTTTGCTAACTAAAAAATGGGGGACAGATGTTCAAAAAGCGTGACTCTCCCACCTAAAAGCCGAACTCTGGTTTACATAATACAGTATGATTAGCAAACTGGTAAACGGATACAGCTAACTGCCGTATCTACAGCAAGTCAAGAGTGCAAATACGGCACCAATGACAGAATCTGCCGTACCCTCACCGCACTATATTATTTGTACGGCAGGAAGTCTGAAATTGACGCATGCGCAATTCACTGCCATACCAATATCTACCACGATCGGGATACGGCTGCCGTACCTATATATCCTGTGCCTTATTATAAACTGTTTCCATGAATTCTAGTTGTCATAGTAATGCAATAATGATAGTCTTATACCCAGTTTGGAGGGTCAATACATACCGAATGGCAACAGAGAGAGAGGAGAGAGAGAGAGAGAGAGAAGAGAGAGAGAGAGAGAGAGAGAGAGTAGAGATAGAGAGAGAGAGAGAAAGGAAGGAGGAAAGGAAAGCGGAGGAACGAAGAAAAGAAAGGGGATGGCAGGTGGAGGAGGGGGGGGGGATAGGTGGAGCTTTATACGCGTGTTCGTATCCATTTCTGCATAATTTCTCTTCCCAAATATAGGTAGTACCTACCACCTAGGTAGTACTACTACCTGGTCTATGTGGCCTTCCGGCATTCTAAAAGTGCTCTGCGTGTTGAATCACTACCTAGGTACCCCATTTGGCTACTTAAACACTAAATTCGTATATATAGTAAAAAAACGAACAACGTTTTACGTACCCCATTTGGCTACATAAACACTAAAATCATATATATAAAAAACGAACTACGTTTTACCTTAATTCATATCATTTAACGGAGGGAGAGAATTCACGTGGTCCTAACTTCGGTCAATTCCGGCGTCATCTAGTAATAGTAGTAGTAGTAGGCAGGATATTCCTTTGAAACGGCTCCCTTCCTTGTTTTATTCCTCCTTCGATTGTGTCTGTTTGAGTTTCTTCTCTGAATAACCACATTTCTTTTAGAAATTCTTTCCTATTCTCCACTTCCTCTCTCTGTAGATCTACAAATAAGAGTATATTAGCTGCTAATTCCTCTTTATTTTCTTGATATGGTTACTGCAGAAAACTATATTTCTAATCTCATTCACTGTATGCTGTACAGTAAGAAATTTTCTCAATTTTATTTTCTTTCCTTACAGCACAAACAATTTGTATCTTCTCCTTTTATCCTATTTCTATCATTTAATCCTAGTGTACCTAGTCTGGCTGTCATACCAGATTTCTTCTCTTATGTTTTCTTTATATTTTCTGTAGATTCTTAGTGTTGACTTTTCATTCATTTCTTTCTGTCCCAGTTGTTTAATATTTCTCTTAACTGTTTGTCTTTAACTGCTTCAATTCTACTTAAGTTTATGTTTAGTTCTTTCATATTTTCTTTTACTTGCATTATCCAGGGGATTTTCTTGTTTCCATACTGATCCTTGGTAGCAACCGGCTTTGGATGATGGGTTGGGGGGTTGGTCATGGGTCGAGGCATTGCCTTTACAACGCCGCCTCTTAGTCGTACGAGGTATTTTTATTCACTGAGCTCTTTAATTAATTTTTGTCTTTTCTTCCACATCTAATTTAATGTCTCTCTTTTTTTATTTCATTATGTTCTTCTTTAAATAGGAATTTTCCAGTTATATCACTTTAATTTTCTCCATACGATTGTTGAAAGTCAATTATTTTAATTTTTCTTCCCTGTAAGCAAAACAATACAATCGAAAATGCAATATATCCTCATCTATATTTTCGCAAAATGGACAAAAGGTGTTCCCATTTTGTGGTCTCTTTATAATGTTTAGTTGTAATGAGTTAGTTCGTGCTCTAAAGAGAATTTAGAAGCAAATGTGTTGTCATAAATTTCCTCTTTTATTTAACTTTTCCATTTCTTATATACGTATATTTAAGGTCACTTTATTTTCCATGTCCTCTTTCCACTCACTGTGTCCCAGATTCTGGTTTTGTCCTTAATTTCTGTTTTGGACATTCCTTCCCGTTTTCTTAAACTGTTGTTAATTTCTTGCATGTAGCCTACTTTTCTGCTTTTTTCCACCGGTTTCTTCCCTTGTGTTGCATATCCATGACTATTTTCTTCAATAACTCTTTTCATCCATTTATAGTCTTCTTCTTTGCCTTCAGCTTTTCCCATTTCTATATGGGGTCGCTGTTTCTAGTCAGCCTTCTCCATCTTCCTCTGTCCTGTACATCTTGTTCTTTTAGACCCTTTTCCTTCATGGCATTCAGTAATTTATCTTTCCACCTGAATTTTGGCCTTCCCCTCCCTCTTCTGCCCACCACCTCTTCCATACGTGTTCATCTTCTCTCCTCATGACATGACCAAACCATTTGAGTCTTCTTTCCTGCGCTTTTTTTGAAACCTCCAATACTTTGACTGTCCCCCTGGTCAATTAATTCCTGATCTTATCTCTTTTTGTGGCGCCACACATCCACCTCAGCATTCTCATCTCGGCCACTTCCATTTTTCTTTCTTGTTCTTTCTTTATTGGCCAAGTCTCAGCCCCATAGAGCATGACTGGTCTAACTACGCTTTTATAAATTTTTCCTTTAACTTTTGCAATGATCCTCCTGTCACAAAATATCCCTGATGACTTTCTCCAGTTCATTCATGCACACTGAATTCTATTACTGACTTCTGCTTTCAGGTTTCCATTCTCACTCATAACAGAACCAAGACATTTGAAAGAGTTAACCCTCTCCAAGTCTTCTTGGCCCAATTTCACTGTTTCCTGCCATTCCTCTCCACCTGTCCATATATATTCTGTCTTTGTTCTGCTAATTTTTGAGCCTCTACTCTCAAGTTCTTCTCTCCATCTTCCTAGCTTGAGTTGGACACATTCTCTTGTTAGATCAGTAAGCACAATGTCATCAGCAAACATTGCACACCAAGGCACCTCCTCTCTAACTTCCGATGTTATAACATCCATCACAATATCAAACACGTAGGGACTAGGGGCTGAACCCTGGTGGAGACCAACTTTCACCTTAAACTTCTCTGTAGTTCCAACAGTGCTTCTTACTTGCGTGGTTGCCTCTGCATACACATCTTTCATTATCCTGATATACTTTTCAGAAACTCTTTTCTCTCTCAATCACCTCCATACCTCCTGCCTAGGTACCTTATCATATGCTTTTTCCAAGTCAATAAACACCAGATGTATTCCTTTCTGTTTCTCTCTATAATTCTCTACTGTCTGCCTTAGTGCAAATATTGCATCAACTGTGCTCTTTCCTGGCATAAAGCCAAATTGTTCTTCACAAATTGTGGTTTCCATTCTCAATCTTCCTTCTATAATCCTCTCATATATTTTCATTGTATGTGATATCAGTTTAATTCCTCTGTAGTTCCCACACTCCTGCACATCACCCTTCCCTTTGTAGATTGGGACCATTAGACTATTTCTTCACATGTCTGGTATTATTTCTTGGCGATACATCTTGGTCATTAAATCCCACAGGATGTCCATGCCTTCCTCTCCTAAACACTTCCACACTTCAGCTGGTATTCCATCAAGTCCCACTGCTTTCGCCTTCTCCATTTTATCCAGGGCCTTCTTAACCTCTTCTCTGCTGATATCCTGGACTATTCTTTCATGAGGGTTTCCATCTCTTATTATATTATTGTTCGGGGGTTTTCTTCATATAGTATCTTCAAAGTACTCCTTTCATCGAGCTATTATGCTTTCCTCTTTAGATAAAACTTTTCCATTTTTGTCCTTGATCTGTCTGATATGTGTTAGATCCTTTGATGATTTATCTCTGCTTTTTGCTATCTTGTGTACTCTCTTTTGGCCTTCAGCTGACTCTAAGTTCTCATAGAACTTGTCCATTGCAATTGCTTTTGCCTGTGCTACTGCCCTTTTAGCTTCTTTATTTGCAGTTTCCCAAGCTATCCTATTTTCCTCAGACGGATTCCTGTCATAGGCTACTCCTGCTTCCCTTTCCTTCTTTATCTTATCTTGGGTGTTAGGGTTCCACCACCAGCTCTCTTTCTCAATCAGTGGTCCTCTATCAAAGGTCTTCCCCAATAATTCTTCTGCTATTTTAAGAATCACTGCACTATTTCCTGTCCACCAGGTGTTCACATATTCTGCCAAACTGATGCCTCTAGGAACTGCTTCCTCAAATCTCTCTAATTTCTTGCTCTTCTAATCATTGCCACTTCATCTTCGGCTGGACTACCTTTTCCCCAATTCCAACTCGTCTTAACAAGAGATCTGACACTATTAGCCTGTGTTGTCTGCTAACACACTCTCCTTTTTTTCACTTCTGTTAAATGGTTCCTTCTTCACATTAAAAAATCTATCTGCGTTTGTCTTTCCCACTACTATATGTCACATGGTCATTTGTGAAAAAGGTGTTAATTGCCATGTCAAATGCCAGTGCAAAGTCTGTTATCAGCTCTCCTTCCTCATTCATTTCTCCCATGCCATGTCCTCCATGTATTCTACTAACGTTTTCCCGATTGCACCCGATGTGTCCATTCAAGTCTCTCCCAACAAATAACCTTTCTTCTATTTCTGTCGATGTCATGACTTCATCGATATCTCTCCAGAACTTATTTTTCACCTCTTCACTGCACCCGGTCTGTTTGCATTTGCACTTACTACATTTAAGATATGACCACCACAGCACTACCTTACTTTCATTATTCTCTCACTTTTCCTTTCAACGCCCACAATATTTTCTTTCATTTCTTTACTGATGACAGTCCCTAAACCACTTCTGCCAGTGTCATCAGCTCCGCTATACAGCAACTTATAGCCATTGCCAATGTCCTTTGCTTTATTTCCTCTCCACCTTGTTTCCTGCAGACATGAAATGTCCACTCACCTTTTCTCCATGACATCTGCCACTTCCCTGCTTCGACCATTCATGCTGCCAACGTTCAGTGTTCCCATTCTTCTTGCCTGAACTTGCTTCTTTAGCCGCGCCCGTCCTTGACGAGGTAGCCCTTGTCCCCTTGTCCATTTATCGGGGAGGTCATGCGAGGCCTCCGCGCGTCGCGTGGGAGGGGACGCCCTGGCCTTCTACTGGTAACTGTGCCTGGCTGTTCATGGTTTCGGCAAAAATTTTACGGTCGGATACCTTTCGTGCCACCAACCCTCACCATTTACCCGGGATTGGGACCGGCATAGAGTTGCGCTGGCTTGCAACCCCTATGGCTGGTTTTTCGTCCATTTATAGTATTATTTATATTTCAGTTTTCCACTTATAATTCTGCTTCTCATGGGAGATACTCCTATCTCGCCCCTTAATGGGCTACTACTGTACCTATGTATACCTACTTCTGCAAGCTCCTAATATTTTTCCATAAACCCCATTCTCTATTCCTTGCAATTTTTCTATTTCTGTATCTGTTAAATTAACTCATTGGTCCCACATAAGATTAATGGTAGAGCTATATTTTTCCAGTATTGAAAGTAATTTTTTACGGTTTTTCTCTATCACCGAGTAGGTCAGGTTGGCTCATTTCTGTGCTTTGTCCACCATTTCCTTTTTCTGTAGCTTACACAAATTTCTGGTATGATTTATCTTTATTCCTAAATATGTTATATTCTCCCGCACTTTTATATCCTCAATCTCTTCAGGTTTTTCCCTCATATTGAAAAGAATGATGCGGCGATTCTCTTTATTTATGTCTAGCCCACATTCACTTCGTATATCTATTAAAATTTGTATGTTTTTCTTTGCATCTTCTATATTTCCAGCTAATACTAACCCATCATCAGCGAAGAATTATAGCGTCCCAATCTTGAATAATTCATTTTCGAATCCTGTCCCTCTTCCTTCTCCTCCTCCATTTTCATAATTATTAAAAATGATCTTTGAATGTATTTTGAACTGTTTCATGACTTCGATCATAACTTCCCTTTTAACCGAATCAAAGACTTTACTGTAATCAATAGCTATTACAATTAAGGGTTTGTCTATTCCCATAGCTCTCTTCTACACAATACTGTAGTGTAAGGATATTATGTTCGATCCTACTCCCGCCGCTGTGAATCCAGCCTGGCATTCGTGTTCTTCTCCATTCAATCTGAGGTGTGCTTCTATTTCGTCTCACATCAACATCATGGTTATTGTGTATGATATACATTCAATAAAGCTATTGGCCTTAGATCCTTGGCCCTTGGTTTCCTTTTCTCTTCTATCATTTTCGTTCTCCATCTTTCAAGATTCGGGCTTTCTTTGATTTGTAGCTCGTTGTTGTAGCATCTAACCAATACTTTTGTACAGGTTTTGCTCTTCATCAATGCTTTGTACAGATCTGGTTTAAGTCCATCTGGGCCTGTGTGAGCCTGCAGCTTTTTTAGCTTTGAGCTTCCTTAGGCAAGCTATGGCTTTTTCCTCGGTCACCACAGGTTCCTTCATTGGTATTGTCTTCCCTTTGCATTCCATCAATGAGTCCATGCGTTCTCTTAGTACTACTGGAAATTTATAATCTCCAGTTCTTATGCAGTCATCTACTTCTGCCATTTCAGCTTTATTTTTGAAGCAGCATTCGCTCTGGCAAAACATTAAATAGTGTGTCGTTTCTTACGTTCAAATAGAATAATATGAAAAAATTAAGATAACAGCTTACTATTTGATATTACGAGGCAGTGGCAACCGATATTGAGGTCAGGTAATCCATTTTCGTATATTCAGCTAAATTCATATATAATAGGATATTGGTATGTACGAGACCGAAACCGAACCGTGCTTAAATTAATGAAATGTTTTTTTTTTTTACCGTAATTCATTGATTTAATTACTTAAACTATCCGCCATTTTTATGATTTGCTTCTCTCCCGTTGTTATTATTGCTGAATGCAATTTCCTTTAACTTTTTACCATAATTCATTGAATTGATCATTGTTTAAATTTATCACTTAAGAAGCGACTCAGGCTTAAATTCAGGGAACAACATATGGGAAGGATATAAAAGAATGAGGTTTAGTCTTAAAAGAGGAGATGAGTCCGTCTCTAAAGCGGATAGGTTACAGGAGGCAGAGAGAGAGAGAGAGAGCTCGAGCTGGGAGAAAATAAAGGGTGCGCTTGACTGACTGCTGTTTTTCCCAGGTTTCTGAAAAGAAGAATAGAGGTTGGAACTATCAATACAAAATCAGAAAAGTCAGACACCAGGTCCAAGGAGTGTGCCCAAAGATCATTAAAACAAAAACAGAAACGATATTTCCGTGCAATATTCCAAAACAGAACGAATATGATAAATATAAAGCTTGATAAAACTGAAAACAAGGAAATGACTCACTGTAAAAACTTCAAGCAAAATGTCATGCGCCTAAAACAATAGGTGACAACATTAAGACGAGGAGCAGGTCACGTGTCTGATGCAAAAGGGAGGTCATGGCAGAGGAGTCCTAATTAGGGACTTGAGGGAATAGCGAAGCAACAGTTCATTCCTAGTTTCATAAACTCCGCAGACTGCAATGGTCAGGACGTGTTACAATAACGCGTATGGAGGAGGGTGTGACTTGTCAGATGGTAATGGTAGGTGTGGTGAAGACATCAGGTAGACAGACCTACATGCGTGCATGTATACAGAAAAGAGGTTTCATTTTCCAATGTCAGAAAAGCAGTTACTTTTTTTAGTATGCTATCAACTGCATCTTGGCGCTGCGCTGGGACCTAGCGTACTTATCAAGAAAACACATTTAAAGATGATCAGAGCAACTCTCTGCGAAAAAAAGAAGCATTTCTTCCCATGCTGGCCGTGACATTTCCCCCCAAAGTCTAACGGAATGGTCCTTTCGACAAAGTCTATCTCTAAAATTGCACGAACTGCTGTGCTCCTGTCTATTCGCTACTGCCAAGATCAAAATGAATAAGATTAAACCTTGCGTTATGGTTGACGTTTCCTTTAGGTTTCATGAAAAATCTGCCGAAGCCCATTTTTGTGTGCGTGTGTGTACATACTATGTCTAAGGCTCAGATCATAGCTAATTTTCCGATTTGAAACTGATGCAGGTTCACCAAAGGCATCCCAAGGCTTGCTCTGTTGGTTAGAGCACTCACTACTCAAGGGTCTCATTTTCAGTATTTTAGAATATAAAACGAAAATACAACTTACACTACTGGCCCGCAAAAACATACACACCCCCCCACACACACACACATAGATACTTACCATTGATGCTTCGGAAATAATTTTTCCTAGAATATGTAAGGAACTGTGGTCCAGTAACAGTGGCAAGAATTTACAATGAGGCCTGGATGCTAATGTGGCGTCCAAACTATACTAACGACGAAGCATGAAGCCCTGAAACAAGTAAACAAATTCTTAGAGTACGAAAGTTTTCTTCTACAAATTTTGTTGACCCCCACAAGGAGAAAGTTGAAAGAAACTTCGGATCATTCCTAGATAGTGACTCCCGGTATGTATCCACTTATGCGGCGTGTTGAGCACAAGCCCGTTGGGGATGACCGTGAAAACATAAACAAAAGACTGTTCATATCATAAGTTTAATGATTCCCAAGAAACATGAGTCCTAGATCACGACGACCCCCGAAAACCCTTGGGGGTCACTATCTAGGAAAGATTCGATAATTCTACTCCTAAAATGCCATGGAACGGGTATTTATTTGGCATACCCATTATCCATAGACTACCGAAGGACCTCTCGGATGCTGCACTGCCGTTTACAAGAGGCCCTTTATTCCTAATACTTAAGTAACCAAACTTAAAAATGAAGGAGTCGAAACGGCAATCCCTACGGCAAGTCTAAATCTATAAAGGCTTTCAACACCTTGGAATTAGCATCAGAATATAAGATTTAGGCGAAATCGAGAATAAAAAGGCTAGAAAGGTGCAGCAGGAGGAAAAACTCGCAGATGCACTAGGAGACAACTGTTAGGAGCGGGTGGAAAGGAGCAAGAAAGAAAGATAACAAGAACGGAGGCACAGTAAGAGGAATCAAAGGGCCTGCAACTAGGGACCGAAGGGACGTTGCAAAGATCCTGAAGGAATGCCTACAGTGTATCGCGTGAGGTCAACGCTTTGGAGCAGCATTCCCCTAAGTTTTGAAGAGAAACTGTGGTGCCACTTTCAAGTGACGGGGACGGTTGTCTCAACATGTTTTCATTTCTATCAACAACTGATAAGTACACATTAGTCTGATAGAATTTGTTGTGATCTTTTGGTTTGTTCCATGTGGATACGCGTCCACGTTGATTTCTAAAGATGAATTGATAACGATGGACCCTTTTAGCTGAGATTTTCAGGAATATCTTTCTATATTTGTCTGTATGATTCTACTAACAATGAAAAATATACTGGTTGTTACACTGACAAACTGGGTGCGAATATAGCAGTGAGGAGATAATAATAATAATAATAATAATAATAATAATAATAATAATAATAATAATAATTATTATTATTATTATTATTTGAGGGTAGTGATAGAAAACGATCAGCAAAGATCCTCTGGGACTATGGTATCAGAACGGAGAGGGTGATACGTGCAAATAGACCAGACGTGACGTTGATTGACAAAGTCAAGAAGAAAGTATCACTCATTGATGTCGCAATACCATGGGACACCAGAGTTGAAGAGAAAGAGAGGGAAAAAAAAAAATGGATAGTATCAAGATCTGAAAATAGGATATGGGATATGCCAGTGGAAATCGTACCCATAATATAGGAGCACTAGGCACGATCCCAGATCCCTGAAAAGGAATCTAGAAAAACTAGAGGCTGAAGTAGCTCCAGGTCTCATGCAGAAGAGTGTGATCCTAGAAACGGCACACATAGTAAGAAAAGTGATGGACTCCTAAGGAGGCAGGATGCAACCCGGAACCCCACACTATAAATACCACCCAGTCGAATTGGAGGACTGTGATAGAGCAAAAAAAAAAAAAAAAAAAAAAAAAAAAAAAAAAAAAAACAAAAAAAAAAAAAAAAAAAAAAAAAAAAAAAAAAAAAATAATAATATAATAATAATAATAATAATAATAATAATGAATGAATACTTGATCAAGATCAATGTATTACATCCATATTTTCCTGTGTAGAAACATGAGGACCAGCTTTCTTAACTATATGCCCCTGCATAATTAAGCAGAATAAGTTACCTTAGTCTCAGATTTTCCAACCCGTAAGCCTTTATGGGAACGTCTCTTAATACTTGACGAAAGTGTTCTTCAACAGCACATTTGTGGGATAAAGTTGTGCCTACGCAACGCGTCCTGAACCTTACAATTCCCTTCACCCCACAAGTTCATAATGCGGGAACCTTCTTGCGTCATGTGATTAATGTTAACAAATGTCCTGCTGAACTCCTTTTAACACCAAGTACCTATTCTGCTTCTCAACTCGCGTTTCTTTTTCATCTGTTTCCGCTTCCTTTGGCTCTTTCACGTCCCCAGAAGTCACGCTGACACACACACACACACACACACACACACACACACACACCACACACACAAAAACAAGTTAGGAATCTCAAAATCCCTGCTTCTCTTTCTTTTCTCATCAACCTGACTGCGAGGGGAAACAACAGGTGTTTTCGAACAAGAAGACAATTCTACATCGACACAATCGGGTCTTGCAACGGGTATCTGGCAACTGCTGTTCTCCTTCCAAGTTACAAGTACGACCTCGAGACGCGGAACAAAAGACTCCTTAATCTTTTGACTGCATGTTTTCGAGTGGTTTTCAAAGGACATATGGCACGTCGCGCGAGTTTCTTCTGTCGCAAGGATCATATACACAATTTTGGTAATGGGTCCGACGCACAGAAATCTGGTTCCGCTGCGACAATAAAACACCAATTGTTCATATTTAAAGGGAGGCGGATGAAAGAAGAAGGCTGCGTGGCGTCGGACAGGAGAGGAGAGGAGAGGAGAGGAGAGGAGAGGTTGTCGATAGGGGAATTATGAAGCTTTGGGCTTCCATAAAATTACCATGGAAGAAGAAGAGGGACACCTCGGGCGAGATTCGCCAAAAGGCGATAGCGTAAATTTATCGAAGGACATTGGAAAGATATTGCACACGACTTACAGAAATGATCTAAGAAGGGGCAAATAAATACTTTCGGAAGAAAATAAAGGAGGAGAATGAAACGCACCACCAAAGCAACGGGCGCGGAGAGGGCCTTTGAAAACCAGCCCGAGATGAAAAGCGCGTTATGTTGGCTCTCATTAGGAAATTGTCTTCTCACACTCGAGTGACCTTGAATGGCCATAACTTCGACCGAGATTAAGGCGTTGAAATACTTTTATTTTTTCCTTTCATTATTCCCGTTTTTGTTTTATTCCTTCCTCCAAGGTTGGTACGGATGGTTATTGTCGAGGGCTTGCCATCAATAAGAGTGTATTGTTTCTCACGGCTACAACACTCGCTTTAGGTTTATGGATTAGTGGCTGAGACTGGGTGGGGGAAGGGGTCTTTGGTGGGGTGTCTTCAGGGTGGGAGGGAGGGGGGAGAGGGTTTTTTGGAGGGGGTGGGGGGAAGGGCCTGTTTTGTTAAAGGGTTTGGGTTTAACTCTCGGGTCCGAGGCACAGACAAAAACCGAAATTTATTGGGTGCAAAATTGGACTGAAAAGCGTCGTCCGCTGTGAGTAGGAGATCGTTATTCGTCTTGAGTGATTCACCTTGTTGGTGGGGTAGTTTTGTTTCATGTTACATGGGAGCGTTTCCTTTTACAGTTTGTTTTAAATATGAAAACAAAAAAGAATATCTTCTATATATATACATATATGTACACACACAAACATGTATATATACATATACATATATTTATTTATATTATTCATATATATATATATATATATATATATATATATATATATATAATATATATATAAAGATATATGCCACGAAAGAAAAATAAACGAATGAGGATCTGCAAAATCTTTCGACGTTAAACGTCCTTTACTGTTAGTCGTGGCCTTTTTCATTTAGACCCTTGTATCTGTAACATGTTTAAGAATGACCTCAAAGATATAATTACTGACTTAAATAAAAATCAGTTGCCTTAGAGTTATTATTTTTGTTGTAATGTATGTCTGTCATGTATTGTGAATATGGTTCTGAATAGCTGTCACCTATAATCCTTTAATTGTCCGGACCTTGTATCTGAGATGATTGTCTTAAACCTTTAATTGCACCCATTGTTTATGCTTGTTTGGGAAGGATTTTCATCTTCCAGGTGTCGGATTCTAGTTATATATATATATATTTATATATATATATATATATATATATATATATATATATATATATATATACACACACATATATATATATAGATATATATATATATATATATATATATATATATATATATATATTTTTCTCTTTATCTGTTTTTCCACCCCACCTCCGACTCACAAACAGTTAAATTCACTATTTAGATCAATAGAAGCAAACTGGACACTTAGAGAGAGAGAGAGAGAGAGAGAGAGAGAGAGAGAGAGAGAGAGAGAGAGAGAGAGTTTCCTCTGGATTTTGTGTGATGTATTTATTACTTGGAAATAATTTCCTCCCTAATGAAAGAAAGGATCTCTCTCTCTCTCTCTCTCTCTCTCTTTTTAAAGATGGCAAGGAATGCTATTTTGAGACTTTGGGAAAGGGGAGGAAAATGTTTATGAGTGTAGGTAAAGAATATAGGAGTCAACTATTTTACATATTTACAATCCGCTACTTCCATTTTATTTCAGAGAGCAGAGATGAGAATGCCGAGGTGGATTATGGGAATATCGCTGCTTGAGAGATTGGAAAATGACGAAACAAGAAGAAGGGCAGACTTAGTAAAGATAACAGAGGTCATAAGAGAGTCTTGATCGAGATGGTATGGACATGTGTTGAGGATGGATGATGAGGAACCTGTTAGAGGAAGAAGATCGAGAGGGAGACAGAGAATTAAGTGGCGAGAGAAGAGGTTTGGTGGAGGATGATGCCTGTGATAGAAGGCAGTGGAGAAGGCGCACCAGGCAACCGACCCCTTAATGTGGGGATAACGGTGGGAAAGAAGAAGACTTCCATTTTATTCTATGAAAATATGATTCCTTCTCTCAGCTTAAGAAATGTTGGTTGCTGAAGTTGTACAACGACTCACTTAACTAGGAAAAAAATGATGAATAAATCGGCTAGCAGAAACTGAACCCTTTTGTTTCAATGTCTTCGTAACTATGGGTTTGACCCTTGACCTGACCTCTACTGACCTCTACTGTGACTCTCGGCGTCGATATCCCTAATCGTTGTCACGTCAGGTTAATAGAGTCTTATCAATCAACTCTGGAATCCTCTCTCAACTTCCGCATTCCCTGACTTCTATCATCATGTAGCCTGCATATGAGGCAGGTCTATTGCTTTTTTCGGATTAAACACCAACCCGGGCGCTCCCCCCCTCTCTCTCCATCTCTTGTTGCCCCCTCACCGTTTATTGTATTAAATTATTTTGAATGATCTTACTACTACAAAAATGTTGATATTATTATTATTAATGTTATCATTTATACTGGTCGCTGGTATAGTGGTTAATGTCTTGATAGCCACACCGATGTCATAAGTTCGCGGCTCCCCTAAGATGATGAAAATCACTAGCTCTGCATTATGATCAGTTACTGCCGCGGTGTGGGGTCTGCGGTGGGAGGTTGATACCTACATCATCTTTAGAAGCTTGAATTTCAAGTCAATGGCTTGGGGCTTGTTCCGTATGAATGGGTTTCATCTACTGAATACAAAAAAGATATAAATAGAAATACTAAGTATGACGTTGGTGATGAATTGATTTCGATTTTAAGTCCAAAAGGGGACCTTCTGAAGCCATTCCTGTAGAAGCCTGGAAGAGACAAGGTTCTCTTCCTTTTTGGCTGATGCGCCTTTCGCCAATTCCAACTGGGGGCATTTGAAGTATGAACTCTTTGTTTGCCTGTCATTTGATATAACCCCGTAAAGGGGTAGTGCCGTCAGTGCACCTCATGCGGTGTAATCTACGCATGACTTATGTTGTAGTATCCCTTCGGCCCCTAGCTGCAACCCTCTTTCATTCCTTTTACTGTACCTCCATTCTTATTATCTCTCTTCCATATTACAGTCTACCCTCTCGTAACAATTGATTCATAGTGCAACTGCGTCGAGGTTTTCCTCCTGTTGCACCCGTCAAACATTTTCACTGTCAATTTTCGTTTCAGCGCTGAATGCCCCTAGTTGCCCCAGTGCTTGGCATGTGTGCCAAGTCTATAAAGCGATCAATAAATCATTTCATATAATCAAGTCTAATAAATTTCTTGCATGTGTTTAAACTTCACGAACGAAGTTAACTGGCATTGACGCACGGAGCCACGCATGCGCAGTTAACACATTCAATTCACCACAGAATTCTCAACATCATGTTCACATTTCGCCGAAGGAGCCGTCGTCAAATCTGATTGTTGATCTTGGGTCTGCAGAAAGGACATTTACCTTGAACATTTGTCTTCCAACGATTGGGTGTTAAAAACCACTATTGGTGGCTTTGCCTCCACGCTAATGAGAGGGTCAGACATGACTCCTTCAAAGTGTTTATTATCTTTACTCGGTTTTTTTCCATCTGTCCGCCCGCCTGTGGTGTTTGCGTATGGTAACACTGCATCCCGGGCTTTAGATAGTTACATTCAGCTTACATTCAACAATAATAATAACATCCTATTTCGAATATTAACGGTGTAATTCGCATACAGTAAATTATTAAAACACTTTCTCAGTTGCAAATGTACACACAGATATCTTTTTATTTACCTAAAACTTACACATAGCGTAACTATATCTAAGCCCGGGACGCAGTGTTACCATACGCAAACACCACAGGCGGGTGGACAGATGGAAGAAAACAGTATAGTCTAGGCCACGTGGTTGATTCACAGCACCACAGCGAGTGAATTTGGCTGTACTCGATTAATGGGCGGATTATAGTACGGTATACATATTGTCCGCAGATACGAAAACACATCATATGATCATCATATACAAACAATTAATATTATAATCATTTTACATTCACTTAATATCATCAATCATTCATTATACATTCAATTGATATCATTATATATTCAATTAATATGATCATCATTATACCTACAATTACTATTATCATTATTTTACATTCAACTGATATCATTATACATTCAATCATCATTATACATTCAATTAATATGACCATCATTATACGTTTAATTACTATTATCATTATACATTCAATTGATGCCATTATATACTAAATTACTATTATCATCATTATATTCAATTGATATAATTATACAAGCAATGAGTATTATCATCATCATTACACATCATTACACATTCTATTAATATTATCATCGTTATACGTTCAATCCTCAAACTTGTTGGTGTCCTTTCTTGTTATGTCTAACGGAATCACTAAACCCTTTAGTTATTTTTTTAAATCTTAAATTAAATGTACTATTGACGAATCCACGCCTTGTCAAGAAAGGAATAAGGACATGCGCACAAACCTACATTTTTTGTCCAAGCAGTTTGGGAGCCTCTTGTCTCTCAAAGGGACATCGCAGATTGGAATGGCACGGAATACGGAATTTTGGCCAAAGGCCAAGCACTGGGACCTATGAGATCATTCAGCGCTGAATGGAAAATTGAGAGTAAAAGGTTGCACCACGAAATAAGTGTTAGGGCAGGGTGGTAAGTAAGATGGAAGAAAAATATGAACGGAGGTACAGTAAAATGAAGGGAAGGTGTTGCAGCTAGTGGCCGAAGGGACACTGCAAAGTAATAATAATAATAATAATAATAATAATAATAATAATAATAATAATAATAATAATAATAATAATAATAACCTTTATTCCAATAATACATTGGGTTTTCTATTTACATCAGGTCATCAACCAAGGTTAGAAAGCGTACATTAAAGCTATTAAAACAATAAAATCATAGTATACTAGAACAATATACACATACATACATATATATATATCTAATATACATATACACACATACACGCAGACATATACATATATAAAACTTGAATTAGGAAAATTGTAATTTTGGTTATAAAACATTGTTCCTAGAACAATAATTAGTAAAATTACTCCAACATAAAATGTTCTTCATAGATAATAGTATGTCTTAAAAAGCGGTTATTGACGTGAGACGTGGCTAATGTCAGGTACGGTTGTTTCCTATAAAACTTATCTACGAAGATTAATTATTGTTTAAAAGATGTTTTCTTAGTTTATTTTTAAATGATCTTAGGGATTCTTCGTCTTTCAATGAGCCAGGTAAACTATTTCCATAACTGTGGACCTTTAGTATTTATTTCCTTGATCCTATATCGGTATTGGCTCTTCTGGACACTAGATTATTTGCTTGTCTTGTAGTCATCCCTGTCACCGAGTCAACGGTTCTAAATTATAAACCCAGTTAGGAAAAACATTTTTTAAAACTTTAAAAACAAAAATACAGACATCAAAAGTGTACTTGTTTTTCACTTTCAACCAACCCAATTCTAGTAAAATTGGAGATATATGATCATATTTTCTCACTGTACCCATGGCCACCCGAGCCGCAAAACTTTGAAGTTTTTGTACTCGTTGCATAAGGACGTTGCTTGTTGAACCCTATATTTATAGCAGTAATGAATTAAACTTAATACTAACGATTGCACTACGATTAGGCGATTTCTTGGTTCGAATAAATTTTTAGTCTATTGAGATAAATAAGTGTCCCCATAACTTTTCTGTGCAGTTCATCAATATGTTTTTCGAATGTCATGTGTTTATCGAAGTGCACTCCAAGATTCTATACGGATTCCATAGTTTCGATGATGGCCCCATTAAAATTGATTTTGATGTTATCCCCGATTTCGGATATATATTCCTGAGCCCCTAGGAATATACGTTGCGTTTTACTTTCATTCAACAATAAGCCATTTATTTGAAAATACATCTTCACTCTATATAAAATCTCCCCAGCTTTGCGTACTAAATCTTCCAAGTTATCGATGTAGCCTTCAATTATTATTTGAGTGTCATCAGCATACTGAACAATGAAACAATCACTTAAAAAATGTCTCAGGTCATTTACATAGATGTTGAATAAAATTGGTCCTAGGATTGAACCTTGAGGTACACCAAAACCGACGTTTTTGGGGGTTGAGACAACATTTTTGAGTCTGACAGATTATACTCGATTACGTAAATAGTCTGTGAACCAGGATGGATCAATATAAAGTGTCTGACATTTACCCAGCAAAATTTCATGGTTCACACTATCAAAAGCTTTCGACAGATCGAGAAGTGGTAAAAGGGAAATTTTCTTCTTGTCTATGTTATCGTAGATTTTATCTTATATTTTTAATAGTGCATACATCTTACAGCTCCTTCCCTTTACAGGGGGTGAAGCAACTTGAATAGCGCCTCCACGTTCTCATCGAGTCCGGAGACGAGGTTGCTATAGTAGATTCACATCAACCGTGCATCTGATGTCTAGGTCAGTCTCTTACGACGCTCCTGATTGGCTGTGATAAGCCAATCACAGGGCTGGAAACTCTCAGTCTCTCTCGAGAGTTCACATAGGCAGGATGTGCGTTCCACCTCTCCTGAGGGATACTTTTAGAAAGACGTATCCCTCAGGAGAGGTGGAACATGCATCCTGCCTATGTGAACTCTCTCGAGAGAGACTGAGAGCTCCCAGGCCTGTGATTGGCTTATCAACAGCCAATGAGGAGCGTCGTAAGGGACTGGCCTAGACATCAGATGCACGGTTGATGTGACTCTACTATAGCTCCAGGCCTTTTTCTAAGCTTCCAGCAGTCCCTAGTACCCATTCACAATTTTGTCGACTATATGTAATTTGTAATGCCAACAGGCAGGGCACGAACCACCGTCCTTACTACTACAAGCTCGGCCAGCTACCATATGCATATAACGCACGTTTAAGATAAATCCAGTTCCTTGTCGGGCAAGTCGGTAACGTGCTCGACTACCGATCTCAGTGTCCGGGTTCGATTCCCCGCTCTGTCAACGAGGAATCAGAGAAATTGACTTCTGGTGATATGAATTTATTTCTCGATGTGGTTCGGATCCCACAATAACCTGAAGGTCCCGTTGCTAAGTAACCAATGGTTTCCTAGCCACATGAGAATATAAAATCCTTCGGGCCAGCCCTAGGGGAGCCGTTAATCAGCTCAGTGGTCTGGTGAAACGAAGATATTAAATAAGAATTAGGATATATCTACAGCTGCATATATGGAGCATTATTTCTCGTGGTGTACACATAACATTATTCATCAGCAGGATCGAATAAGGTTGTTCCTATTAATCCCGAGAGGAAATATTGGATCTTCCCAGGATAGTTAACCCCAAAGGTTTTAACCCGGAATGTATCCACTTTTGCGGCGTGTTTAGCACAAGCCCGTTGGGGATTACCGTACAAAAAAAAAGTAAATATCATAAAGATAATGACCCCAAGAAATATTGGTCCTAGATAACGACCCTAGAAAACCCTTGAGGGTCACTATCTACGAAAGATCCGAAACATCATATTGAAGGATGGAAGGTAATAAGAATCTTAAATTGGGATCATGAAGAGAGTTCTGAAGTTTGGCAACGTCGCAAAACGTTCGATGATCAATCAGATACGTTCAACAAGGGCGTTTTCTTTTCGTTAAAATAAATAAATCTATTTCGCCCTCCTCTGAGTTCACCTGTACTTGCAGTTACCATTTGTACGTGTGATGTTCTGTGACGTCACACTCATTCATAAGCCCCTATGCTACGCTCATTGTGAATGCACCAGTGGCCAGTGACATCATAATCTTGTATTTAGGTTATGGAAATGCCCTTTCTAATACTGGATCTCGTTTTTCATATATTATAACACCAACGATTATGGTACTCATTTTACTCGTATGCATTAAAAAAGTTTATATTATATATATGTATATATATATATATATATATATATATATATATATATATATATATATATATATATATATATATATATATAATTGTCTATATGAGAGAGGGAGAGAGAGAGACAACACCACCTAGAATGACTTGATATAGAGATATAGAGACGGAGTGAAGGATGAAAGAGCAATACAATGAATTTAACCAGGAGAGAGAGAGAGAGAGAGAGAGAGAGAGAGAGAGAGAGAGAGAGAGAGAGAGAGAGTTGGTCTCTGTTAGGAAAGTTGAGGGACACGCATAGCCAAAAAATGTGCAAAAAGTAAATGGAAGATGGAGAGGAGAGAGAAAGATGTAAGAGGAGCACACAGAAATAAAGAGGAGAAATAACGAGATGGAAAATGGCTACCCGAGAGACGACATAAGGGCGGGGGGTGGGGTCTTAGGTGGTGGGGAACGGGTTGGGGGGGGGGGGTGGGGGGGGGGGTGGAGTAACCGAAGGAACTCTATACGCCCAAGAGAACTGAGAGCAGGAGTAAAGTGGAGTTGGGAGATGGGTGGCTAAGTGGGTGGGAGCGGAGGTAGGGGGTTTTCAAGGCGGGGGAAGGGGGGGGAAGAGAATTCACGGGGGGGGAGGGGGTTAACTGTGTTGTGCTTTTCACTCTGGTTTTCCATTAGCGACCACAAACGTTCCAATTTAGTGCTGAGGAGGCCGACACAAAGCATGGAAGGGGGCGGGAGGCCCCCTTGGGACCATAGAAAAGGGTGCGGGGGAGAAAAAGACAACGCCGAGATTCAACAAGCAAGGAATGGTTGAGAGAGAGAGAGAGAGAGAGAGAGAGAGAGAGAGGAGAGAGAGAGACGAAGGGAATGTGAGATGTCAAAATCTAATCAATATCAAATGAAAATACATGAATATAAAATCTTATTCAAACATTGGGAATTAAACACCTATATATTTCACATACCAGAGATGATCTCCCATTTTAATGTGCAAGACTGTACATCTTATCTAACGGAAATGAATTCGGAATGGAGTTTCTTTGGATATAAAAACAATTCATCAATCATTACACACACACACACACACACCACACACACACACACACACACACACACACACACACACACACACACACATATATATATATATATATATATATATATATATATATATATATATACATCGAGCTACAAATGTCCTTTAATATCTAATTCACTCTACCTCGGATTAATATATCTATATGTCTAACCGTAGGGGAATTTTATTAGGCGATAATAGAATAGTCGGCGCCCAGGCGCGAACCCAGGACACCATACAAATCCACCGGAACGTCCAGTGCAAGCTTTTACCCACTCCACCACCGCAAGAGTGAATTAGATATTAAAGGACAATTTGTAGCTCATGTATGTATATGAATCACGGTAATGTGGTATGACTTTATATATATATATGATATATATATATATATATATATATATATATATCAATCACATACTGAACCGGATCCATAATTAAAGAAATATGTACAAATTCAGAAGTGACAAGAATATGAAAACCATCGACATAGAATTGCAAAGTTCCATTTTAGATTTCCTCACGATAACTGCCAGGCAACTAGTTTGGACTTTTTTTTCTTTTCTTTTTAACCAGTACACGTTTCAGACTGTTCATTTTTTGCTGTCCTTGAACACTGGAAAAAATCTAAAAGCGAATTTATTGTTCATCAATGCAAACAATTCAGTTTACCCAAAATACCACATTTATAGCCTTTTCATCGATATGCTTCGCTGCTAAGATTGGTGCTAGTAATGATTTTTTTTTTTAAAGAACTAGACGGACCCAAGTGAACAAGAACTGTAAGGGAAATGGAAGGTTGTTTAACGGAAAGTTCAATGAGCAAATGTATCGCAGAATAAAAGATAAAAGTCTCTGTCGTCACAAGGTCTACTAACGAACCAATGTCTCAAAGATATTCATAAGTTCCTCTCTGTGCAATTGCGCTGCATCGTAATAATCAATTGATCAGTCTTTTACACCTTCTTAATGAACACCATATTCTTTGGAAGCTTGAATTCCAATTTAATGGCCCCTGTAGGCTTCTTCCATATGAATAGGGGTTATCTTCTGAATAATAATATGTATATAATAAATAATAATAATAATAATAATAATAATAATAATAATAATAATATAATAATAATAGGTTGAAGATGGATGACTGCATGCGAGGAAGTGAAATCTAAAGGGAATATCCCGTAGAGTTTATCACATATTTCGACTTACGGTTGCAGTTGCAACTGAGAAATAGTTGATATTAAACAGCACTGTTTTTAGGGAGTTTCATGTTGAAAACGATAACCATTCAGCTTCAATGGCAGCCTCTCTTTCGATTTACCCTTTGTAAGATAGCACTAGTGAATTTTTCCATTATGAGATTCAAAATCTTGTTTAAATTTCTAAGATAAATTCAATTATTGGTGTTCAATTTGCAGTTACAATGAATAAATAAATAACAATTCTTCCAAGGAGTAGAATAGAATAGAATATAGAATTAAGGCAAATGACCAAGCGCTGGGACCTATGAGGTCATTCACAGCTGAAAGGGAAATTGACAATATGAAGGTTTGAAGGGTGTAATAGGAGGATAACCTCGCAGCTGCACTATGAAACAACTGTTAGAGAGGGTGGAAAGTCAGATGGAAGAGCGAATATGAACGGATGTCCAGTGAAAGGAATGAAAGAGGTTGCAGCTAGGGGTCGAAGAGACGCTGCAAAGACCCTTAAGTAACGCCTACAGTGCACCGCGTGAGGTGCACTGATGGCACTACCCCCCTATGATTTCCAAGGAGTAGATCATCCATTTGCAAAAAGGAAGACACTAGCGAATTGGGGACTATTAAGTGAGACAATAAATCTGGTCTGAAGGGCCCCATACACTGAACGATTTATCGTTAGCAAAAACATGGTGTATAGGCTAGTCTGCATGCAAAAGTGGGCGGAGTTTCGTGGTCTGAACGATCTCAGCGGGAATCTGTCATGGCCAGGTTGCAGGCTTGCGACTTATGTCTGTCATACACAGGTCGTTCAATGTATGTGTTTGTCTGCCGATACAACGCTATCGCGCTCGTCTCTCTGGAGATGATGCCATGTCTTCCCGAGACAAAATCTTTGTTCAGACTGAAATCGGTGCGGAGATCGTTCGTACTATCTGAACAGTGTGTATGTTTGTCGATAACGACAATCATTCAGTGTATGGGGTCCTTAAGAAGGGGTTAAAGGTCGTGGAAGGTTTCACATGATGACCCACTTATCAGTTCTAGTTACACTCGTTTTTTTCCATCTGTCCACCTGCCTGTGGTCCTCGCGCATGGCAACACTGCGTCCCTGGCTTTTAATAGTTACGCTATGTGTAAGTTTTAGGTAAATAAAAGAATATCTGGGTGTACATTTGCAACTGAAAAGTGTTTTAATAATTTACTGTATGCGAATTACACCGTTAATATTCGAAATAGGATATTATTATTGTTGTTGAATGTAAGCTGCCTTTTCGGGTGGCGAATGGAACAGCCAGACGCAGTGGCGGGAAAATTGCTTCTCTCGCTGTTCACTACGGCAAGGTGTAAACTTTATTGGACGTCACCTACTCTGCTACTAAGCTACGTGTTACTTCATTACACGTAAGTATATCAGTATATACTTTTAATTTTTATAAAGTGCGTTTTAGCCAGATACGATATGACGTAACTTGGTTTAGCATCTGTTTAATGGAATTTGCGTCTGGCTATTCCATTCGCCACCCCGAAAAGGCAGCTTACATTCAACAATAATAACAATATCCTATTTCGAATATTAACGGTGTAAATCGCATACGGTAAATTATTAAAAC
>NC_087220.1:44779379-44801879 GCF_015104395.2 Macrobrachium nipponense | reverse complement strand
AATTTATATATATACTTACATATAATTATACAACCAAAATCTCTCTCTCTCTCTCTCTCTCAAAAATGTAATATTGTTCTACAAGAAAGAGACCATATGGATGAACACAATCATGGGAGAGCAGCACATTCGGCGTTATAATGATTTATAACTATCTAACAATTCCCATTTAAGTCACAGGGTATAAGTATCTGAGCTCTCATTACTCTACTCTGATGTTGATCTAAGTAAATTTTCATATATTTGCTCCTTTGTCTTAATGGATTTTTCATTCATTCCAATACTTATCACTTCCCATTTCCTTTCTTTGGGTTTTTTAATCTATTTTTCTTTGTACCTTTCTCTTTGACAACAACAACAACAACAACAACAACAACAACAACAATAATAATAATAATAATAATAATAATAATAATAATAATAATAATAATAATAATAATAATAATAATAATAATAATAATAAAATCCTCATAGTAGCACGAGTCTTCAAATGGAGAAAACAAATCCACAATTATGTAAATGTACACTATTTAAATTTAAAACTTTAAGGAAAGCTTTCGGGAATCTGTTCGTTCCCGTTATCAATCTCAAGGGGAACCGAACAGATTCCCGAAAGCTATCCTTAAAGTTTTAAATTTAAATATATGTACATTTACATAACTGTGGATTTGTTTCTCCAATAATAATAATAATAATAATAATAATAATAATAATAATAATAATAATAATAATAATAATAATAATAATAATAATAATAATAACGCCGGAAACCCACCGGAAATATGATAAAAGCCATAAACTATGGGCAGTGCCAGTAATCAGATACAGCGCAGGAATAGTGGAATGGACGAAGGCAGAACTCCGCAGCATAGATCAGAAAACCAGGAAACAAATGACAATACACAAAGCACTACACCCAAGAGCAAATACGGACAAACTATACATAACACGAAAGGAAGGAGGGAGAGGACTACTAAGTATAGAGGACTGCGTCAACATCGAAAAACAGAGCACTGGGGCAATATCTGAAAACCAGTGAAGACGAGTGGCTAAAGAGTGCATGGGAAGAAGGGACTAATAAAAGTAGACGAAGACCTAGAAATATACAGAGACAGGAGAAAGACAGAAAGAACAGAGGACTGGCACAACAAAACCAATGCACGGACAATACATGAGACAGACTAAAGAAAAAAACTAGCCAGCGATGACACGTGGCAATGGCTACAGAGGGGAGAGCTAAAGAAGGAAACTGAAGGAATGATAACAGCGGCACAAGATCAGGCCCTAAGAACCAGATATGTTCAAAGTACGATAGACGGAAATAACATCTCTCCCATATGTAGGAAGTGCAATACGAAAAATGAAACCATAAACCACATAGCAAGTGAATGCCGGCACTTGCACAGAACCAGTACAAAAAAGAGCATGATTCAGTGGCAAAAGCCCTCCACTGGAGCCTGTGCAAGAAACATCAGCTACCTTGCAGTAATAAGTGGTACGAGCACCAACCTGAAGGAGTGATAGAAAACGATCAGGCAAAGATCCTCTGGGACTATGGTATCAGAACGGATAGGGTGATACGTGCAAACAGACCAGACGTGACGTTGATTGACAAAGTCAAGAAGAAAGTATCACTCATTGATGTCGCAATACCATGGGACACCAGAGTTGAAGAGAAAAAGAAAGGGAAAAAATGGATAAGTATCAAGATCTGAAAATAGAAATAAGAAGGATATGGGATATGCCAGTGGAAATCGTAACCCATAATCATAGGAGCAATAGGCACGATCCCAAGATCCCTGAAAAGGAATCTAGAAAAATTAGAGGCTGAAGTAGCTCCAGGACTCATGCAGAAGAGTGTGATCCTAGAAACGGCACACATAGTAAGAAAAGTGATGGACTCCTAAGGAGGCAGGATGCAACCCGGAACCCCACACTATAAATACCACCCAGTCGAATTGGAGGACTGTGATAGAGCAAAAAAAAAAAAAAAAAAAAAAAAAAATAATAAATAATAATAATGGTGATGAGATCTGACTTGAGTAAACTGAAAGAGATGGCAGACAAAAAAGGCTAAGAAGCAAGAAAACAAGGAAGGAACTCAACGAGAAATACAAAGTACAAGAGAGGGGACTAAACAACACAATAGAAGATGTAAAACAGAGGCTTAAAGCCAAAGCACATAAGATCCAACGGTACATGAACAGGAATAAGGGATACCAACAGAACAAACTATTCGGAACCAACCAGAAAAGACTATACAGCCAACTAAGAGGGGAAGACAACCACCCAGAAATTCCTGAAGCCGAACCAAGTAAGAGACTCTGGGAAAACATATGGAGCAATCCGGTATCACAACAAACATGCAACATGGCTCCAGGAAGTCAAGGAAGAAGAAACAGGGAGAATAAAACAAAGATTCACAGAAATCACGACAGACACAGTCAGACACCAACTAAAGAAAATGCCAAACTGGAAAGCCCCAGGTCCGATGAAGTCCATAGGATACTGGCTCAAAAACGTCAAGGCCCTACACCCACGAATAGCAGAACAACTCCAGCATTGTATCTCAAATCACCATGCACCCAAATGGATGACCACAGGAAGAACATCCTTAGTACAAAAAGACAAGAGTAAGGGAAATATAGCCAGTAACTACAGGCCTATCACCTGCCTACCAATAATGTGGAAGTACTAACAGGTATCATCAGTGAAAGGCTATACAACTACCTAGAGGAGACAAACACCATCCCCCACCAACAGAAAGGCTGCAGAAGAAGTGTAGGGGCACAAAAGACCAACTCCTGATAGACAAAATGGTAATGAAGAACAGTAATGAGAAGGAAACTAACCAAGCATGGCATGGATAGACTATAAGAAAGCCTTCGACATGATACCACACACATGGCTAATAGAATGCCTGATATATGGGGCAGAGGAAAACACCATCAGCTTCCTCAAAAATACAATGCACAACTGGAATACAATACTTACAAGCTCTGGAATAAGACTAGCAGAGTTATTAATATCAGGAGAGGGATCTTCCAGAGCGACTCACTGTCCCCACTACTCTTCGTAGTAGCCATGATTCCCATGACAAAAGTACTACAGAAGATGGATGCCGGGTACCAACTCAAGAAAAGAGGCAACAGAATCAACCATCTGATGTTCATGGACGACATCAAGCTGTATGGTAAGAGCATCAAGGAAATAGATACCCTAATCCAGACTGTAAGGATTGTATCTGGGGACATCAGGATGGAGTTTGGAATAGAAAAATGCGCCTTAGTCAACATACAAAAGGCAAAGTAACGAGAACTGAAGGGATAAAGCTACCAGATGGGAGCAACATCAAACACATAGATGAGACAGGATACAAATACCTGGGAATAATGGAAGGAGGGGATATAAAACACCAAGAGATGAAGGACACGATCAGGAAAGAATATATGCAGAGACTCAAGGCGATACTCAAGTCAAAACTCAACGCCGGAAATATGATAAAAGCCATAAACACATGGGCAGTGCCAGTAATCAGATACAGCGCAGGAATAGTGGAATGGACGAACGCAGAACTCCGCAGCATAGATCAGAAAACCAGGAAACATATGACAATACACAAAGCACTACACCCAAGAGCAAATACGGACAGACTATACATAACACGAAAGGAAGGAGGAAGAGGACTGGATCTAAGTATAGAGGACTGCGTCAACATCGAGAACAGAGCATGGGGCAATATCTAAAAACCAGTGAAGATGAGTGGCTAAAGAGTGCATGGGAAGAAGGACTAATAAAAGTAGACGAAGACCCAGAAAATATACAGAGACAGGAGAATGATCAGACAGAACAGAGGAATGGCACAACAAACCAATGCACGGACAATACATGAGACAGACTAAAGAACTAGCCAGCGATGACACATGGCAATGGCTACAGAGGGCGGGGAGAGCTAAAGAAGGAAACTGAAGGAATGATAACAGCGGCACAAGATCAGGCCCTAAGAACCAGATATGTTCAAAGAACGATAGACGGAAATAGCATCTCTCCCATATGTAGGAAGTGCAATACGAAAAATGAAACCATAAACCACATAGCAAGCGAATGTCCGGCACTTGCACAGAACCAGTACAAAAAGAGGCATGATTCAGTGGCAAAAGCCCTCCACTGGAGCCTGTGCAAGAAACATCAGCTACCTTGCAGTAATAGGTGGTACGAGCACCAACCTGAGGGAAGTGATAGAAAACGATCACGCAAAGATCCTCTGGGACTATGGTATCAGAACGGATAGGGTGATACGTGCAAACAGACCAGACGTGACGTTGATTGACAAAGTCAAGAAGAAAGTATCACTCATTGATGTCGCAATACCATGGGACACCAGAGTTGAAGAGAAAAGAGAGGGGAAAAAATGGATAAGTATCAAGATCTGAAAATAGAAATAAGAAGGATATGGGATATGCCAGTGGAAATCGTACCCATAATCATAGGAGCACTAGGCACGATCCCAAGATCCCTGAAAAGGAATCTAGAAAAACTAAAGGCTGAAGTAGCTCCAGAAGTGTGTGATCCTAGAAACGGCACACATAGTAAGAAAAGTGATGGACTCCTAAGGAGGCAGGATGCAACCCGGAACCCCACACTATAAATACCACCCAGTCGATTGGAGGACTGTGATAGAGCCAAAAAAAAAAAAAAAAAAAAAAAAAAAAATAATAAATAAAAAATAATAATGTTTATAGTGCCAATGAACTAGATATAGTGTCTTTGACATTTGTGTGATGAATGTAAATAATAAATGGAGGTATGATAAATGCATATAAATGAAAAACTCTCAGATGGAGAAGAATGTGGATAAAATTAATAAAGGCGGTTAAAGGAAAAAGTAAAAAAAGTCATAACATGGTAAAGAAAGGTATGCATAAAACGAGATGACTGATTCTAAGTTACATATGGAGATTAATGTTTACACGATAAATAAAAAGCTGTTTTCAAAATAAACAAAAAGATTTATTGAAGAAAAAAAGGATGTATATTGTAAAAAAAAAAAAAGTTTCTAAAACTGAATGGAAAATGAATGACTATGAAATAGGTATTTATGAATATCTCTAAACTAAGTAAAACTGAATGAAATATAATGAAATGAAATAAATCTCATGATAACTAGAAAATACAAATGAAAGATGAAAAAGATGATTAGTTCCAAAATGACCAGAATACACGAATAAGGAAAGGAACTGAAAAGATGAAGCGTAAAAACCCAACCAATAAAACAGGGCAAAAGACGGAAGTGAAGGGATCAGGACGAGAAGCATTTCCAGGAATTGTGCTTGAGGAGAGAGAGAGACGAGAGAGAGAGAGAGAGAGAGAGATATGTCAGCAGCGGGTGGGGTGGGAGGAGAGGAGAATGATATGGCACGGCCATAAAAAAATTGATGCTATAAAAGTCTCAAGATAAATGTAACTGAATGAGATGATGATGATGTCTAATTTGTTTCAAGCAACCCATTACTATACAAAACTCTATCCTGAAGAAAAGACGAAGAAGAGAGAGAGAGAGAGAGAGAGAAGAGAGGAGAAAGAGAAGAGAAGAGAGAACGAGAAGAGAAGACGAAGAGACGAGAGAGAGAGATAGAGAGAGAGAGAGAGAGAATGAAAAAACTGATGTATGGAAAAGTAATAACATAAGCATGAAGGGGAAGAAGCTGGAAAAAAATTATGGTAGAGATTTTTTCAAAAGTAAAATACATGGGGGTGCTTGTGAATATGGGGGGGATGAGGGGGCCGGCGGGCGGGGATGTTGGGAGGAAGATCAGATAGATAGATAGAATATAAAATGTCAGTCAAAGGCCAAGCACTGGGACCCACGAGGTCATTCAGCGCTGAAACGGAAACTGAGAGTAGAGAGGAGATCTTAAAGGTGTAACAGGAGGAAAACCACAAAGCAGTTGTCCTGTGAATCAACTGTTAGAAGGTGGAAAGTAAGATGGAAGGAAGATAATATGAACGGAGGTACAGTAAAATAAATGAAATGGATGCAGCTAGGGGCCGAAGGAACGCTTCAAAGAACCTTAAGTAATGCTTACAGTGCACCACGTGAGGTGCACTGACGGAACTACCACCCTAGTACGGGGTGAGGGAAGATCAGGCAGCGTAATCCCTAAAGAATCGACACCCGCTGGACACTGAAGGTTCAAATGACGAACAGCTTGAGTTGGCACTAGAATGAAACGTGGAAAGAAATGGGTCACAACGAGTCATAGAGCTCAGCAAATGAGTGACAGGACTCAAGGAAAAGTTGAATAACAAATGAGAAGTTTGTGAACAAAAAAAGTTGATTGTCATGCCGGACTCAAATCGCTGGTAAATGGGAAGGGGCAAGGTTGATTGTGGAGCTTAAAACGTCTGCGATACCAATAATAATAATAATAATAATAATAATATAATAATAATAATAATAATAAAATCCGAGTGGATCTTTCTTGTTTGTCCGCCCCGGGTGACGGCAGGGTAGCTAGGGGATTGGGGGTGGGTGGGTACGCGAGACATGGCACATTTACCCTCCGAACGGCAGTGTTTCGGGTGCAAATGGTGACGACCGGACCTGACCTTATAAGAAACTGGAACAAGAAACAAAAAATGGCTGATCAACTAAGTAAGGCAATAACGAATCAGAAGAATAGAAAAATAAGAAAATAAGAAACTTTCATATTACACAGCTTTCACAATATACAACGTCTATGTGTGAGGAAGATGAACTGATAAAAAAGGCATAATAAAGAAACTTGGAAGAGATGAGTTATTTAATAAAGAGAATAAAAAAAACAAGAAGCGAATAGTAAATAAGTAAAGATAGAAAACAAACATACAAGATTGACATAATGCAGACCAAGAACAAATAAATAGATAAATAAATAAATAAATATTCCAACTTAAACCAAGAAGAAAACGCTTGAAAAATGAAAATGAAAATGCAAACGAAATAAGTGAAGTGAAACAAAAAGAGGAAAGAGAAAAGAAAGGATAAATATACGAGTCAATAATAAACAAGAGAACGGCGCTGAAGACAGACAAAATGACGTTTAGGGGGATATGCGATAATCAGTTAACGAAGGGGAATAATCTCTTATGGGAATAAACCCTCTGTCCTTTATCCCTAAATCCGTTTTTATGGTTCACGACTCTCTCTCTCTCTCTCTCTCTCTCTCTCTCTCTCTCTCTCTCTCTCTCTCTTTTAATTCGTTTTTTATCGTAAACAAATCTTTTTCTGTGTTCCATTTATTGCTTATTTTTAATGCGTTTTGTTTTGTTGTTAAGGAATGTTTAATTGTTCAAGATCTTTTACAGGTTTAATAATTTATGCTCTCTCTCTCTCTCTCTCTCTCTCTCTCTCTCTCTCTCTCTCTCTCTCCATATTTTAGTTATCGTATTTTCCTATATCATATCTTCTTCATGCTGAAGTTAGACGTTCTCTCTCTCTTATCTTTAAGATCATTATATCTGAATTTCTTTTCGTATATTCACTTTTCATTCTTCCATTTAGAAGTTGATTCATCACATTTTGAATTAACAAAATAAAATGAAATACAGTAGAAAATAAATCCTTTTGATGACATACATATTACTGTAAATAAACTGACGAGCCTAACATATTCACACACAAACTTGTAAATAGACAAATAAATAAATAAATAGATCAGTTAATGATAACAGTTCTGCACCGGCCAAAAGAAACACCGACCGCGGAAAGGGGAATGTGAAATAATAAGACAAAAGTAAAAAGAAGAGGGAAATCCCATACAGATGAAAAGAAACGAGGGAAAATGAACAAAGAACTGGAAAGTGAAGGACACAAAATCTGCATGGCGAAATGAGAGAGAGAGAGAGAGAGAGAGAGAGAGAGAGAGAGAGAGAGAGAGAGAGAGAGAGAGAGAACGGAAAATGCTGAGAAATATATGAAAAAGACTGAAAACAGGGTGATATATATATATATATATATAAATATATATATATAATAATATATATATATATATATATATATATATATATGTATATATATATATATATATATATATTTCATGCATAAGGTGACTTAAGGTGAAATGTTGCGATATCCAAGAACTGTTCAACTGCATAAAGATAGTTCTACTACGCAAGAAGTAAACGCATACAAGGGACAAGTTGTACTTAACTGTAACAGTTCAACTGTAGGAAATACTCTAAATGTAATGGAAAATTTGAACATTCAGGAGTTAAACATCAAGCAACAGTTAAGCTTTGAGGGAATTGTTTATCATCACAGAAGCAGTATAACTGTACGTGGTCAGTTCCAATATACAAAAACCGTAACAGGAGCTGAAGAGACGAAAAAAAGGAGAAAAATGAAAGAATACAGAAAGAAAAAGTAAAAGAAAAAGGCTCTAAAGAGGCTGGATGATAAGTAGCTGAATCAGAGAGAGAGAGAGAGAGGAAGAGGGAAGGGAGGAGGGGAGAGAGAGAGAGAGAGGAGGGTGGAGAGGAAGAGAGAGAGAGATAGAGAGATAGGATAGAGGGCGGGGGGACTACCTGATTTTATTGAAATGGGGAAATCGCAAAGACGACTTGCCTGTTTGTACGAAAGGGAAAATATGGGGAGAGAGAGAGAGAGAGAGAGAGAGAGAGAGAGAGAGAGAGAGAGAGAGCCTGAAAATGATTAGAGTATTTTGGCGAGCTTGGAATTTGCGGACGTGCGCACGCAAAAGCGCGTGCGCTGACGATTAATAGACACTTATATTTAATTTCCACATATACATTTTCTTCTTTCTTCAAGCGTCTTTTTCTGTTCATTGAGGCTGATGCCAGAATAGGTTACCAGCCCATTTTAGCATGTCCTCTCTAGGGGTGAAGTTCCTGGCTTTAAATCCTGCCCAGTTAACGTTCATGAAGTTTACGAGCTTGTGACCTGCCTCAGAGGTCACACACGCGACAATTGCACAAACCTAACTTTGCTTAACTTTACTGAGTGTAGTGTATGCATATGTACAAACACATGCGCAATATATACCAATATATATACATCGAGCTACAAATATCCTTTAACGTCCAATTCGCTCTACCCCGTAATTAATATATTTTCATATATGTTAACCGAAGGGGAATTTTTTAGTTGATAATAATTTCGTCCTCTCGTGGGTTCGGCCGAATCGATAACGTCACTGAAGTCCTGATTTCTCCTCTGTCCGCTGGGCGCTGGTTCGAACCCACAAGAGGACGAAATTATTATGAACTAAAAAATTCCCTTCGGTTAACGTTAACGTATATGAAAATATATTAATTCCGAAGTAGAGCGAATTGGATATTAAAGGACATTTGTAGCTCGATGTATGTGCATGAATCATGGTGATGTGATAAAGATATATATATATGTATATCTATATATATATATATATATATAATATATTGTAGTATATATATGTATGTGTATATGTCTGTATGTTTGTACGTATATAGTATACACACGCACACACATACACACACACACACACACTGTTAAACAAGTGACTATACATACAGGTCTAAATGCCTGTAAGTAGCGTACAGATACGGCACAAAAGCCCATCTAATAATAGAGGTGACAATGAATTACATTCCCACCCGAATGCATAAGCCTTTTCCGGAACACAAGACTTTCACCGCCGCCCCCCCCCCCCACCCCACAAACCCCCCCCACAACGCGGGGGGGGTGGGTCAATGAGCACAATGCGAATTCCCACACTTGAAGAAGGACGTTACTCCTTCAAATTAAAATCCTTTTCGAAGGAGAGATTATACAGAGGCACTCAAGGGATTCCTACGAAGTGAGGGTGGGAGTCCTCCCAAGTGCACTTCTCCGGACGCATCCCAGGAAGGATTGTCTGCGGAATGCCTGGAGAGAGAGAGAGAGAGAGAGAGAGAGAGAGAGAGAGAGAGAGTTTTTTTTTACCTAGGTGGCTCAGGTTATGCTGACTTAATTAATTTTTAAAATCAACATATTCACGTTAATAATTATTAGTTTAATTATAACTACTAATCAGATAAATATTCCTGATAATTACAAATATCTATATAATGTCTATCATCGTACACATAATAATAATAATAATAATAATAATAATAATAATAATAATAATAATAATAATAACAATAATATTTTGAATTAAAACTACCATGGTGGCAATGGTGATGAATGCCATCAATATCCTATTTATTAATATTACAACTGCAATAATCACAGCAATTTCTCACCTACTTAACCCACCTCTGTTTGATTATCCCTAATATCTCTTAGTAATCTCTGGATACTAAAAATCTAATCCACGTCCATAAAAAGAAGCAGAAGAAACGAACCCTTGAGCAATTCGACGAACCTTTCTCTTCAAAGAGAACGCGCCCTTAAAACACAGAGGTGAACGAGACACAGGAGGAGGGAGGTTGAGGGCTATGGAAAGGGTGGGAGAGGGGAAGGGGGAAGGTTGGGAGAGAAGAGGATATTCAAATGGACATTAGGAACTGGTTATCCAAGATCAAAAGCATAATGAAACAAACAGCCACTTCAGATGTGTAAAAAGACGTTCCTGCTCTTCAGATGGGCAGAAAGCCTTTCTACTCTTCTGACGGGCATAAATTTCTACGCGTCTTTTGTATACAAACGTTTCTACTCTTCAGTTGTGACAAAACGTTTCTATATTTTTGTTTACATTTTACCTCTTGAAAAACGAAACGTTTCCCGTACTGTAGTTGTTTGGAAAAAAAAAGTTTCCATGTGTTCTACGCGTCTTTTGTGTATAAATGTTTCTACTCCTCAGTTGTGACAAAACGTTACTATATTTTTGTTTACATTTTATCTCTTGAAAAACGAAACGCTTTCCATACTCTAGTTGTCCTGATACGTTTGGAAAAAATATTACAGTAGTTAAAAAAGTTTCTATTACAGTAGTAAAAAAGTTTCTATACTACAGTAATGAAAAGCATTTCCACAGAAGAGTTATAGAAATATATATCTAAACTTCGCTACAGGAAAAACGTTCCAACGATTTACTGGTGGAAAAATTCATTTTAGCGTCAGAAATTTTCACTTTTGTTGTAAAAAATATCCTGACTACATTTCAGTTGAGTTAATGCATTAATAACCCGTTAGTTGTAATAAATCATTCCTACCATTCGTTTTGATTAAATTTTCCAAGATTTGGCAAATAGCTGAAATATTTAAATCATCTAATATCAAAGAGGACCTCAGGTAAGATCCATTTCTTTATCCCTAATTACACAGAATCCTAGTGACTGCATAAAGTATTTTTTATAGAAGACAACTAATCGAGCCGTTTGCTGAATAATCCATTTCGCCTTCATTGGCTCAAGCAACGAATTAGAACTTAATACATCGACGACTGTGATGGGCCGCAGCAAGATGGGAAAAGGGTGTGGGGCTTGCAACTTCATTATATTTATATATATATATATATATACATATATATATATATATATACTATATATAGATATACATACATACATATACATACACACACACACACACACACACATATATATATATATAATATATATATATATATAATATATATATATATAGAGAGAGAGAGAGAGAGAGAGAGAGAGAGAGAGAGAGAGAGAGATTCACACAACCGTAAGTAAGGAAAATAAATAAATTCTAAACACTCAGTAAACATACCCGGGCATCTCCCTATTAAAAATAAGGACAAAGCATAAAACCCTCACGAAACTAAACAAAGAGTAGAGAAGTATAAATAAAACTGCCAATAAAAAAAGCTAGAGGAATCCACCATTGTCCCAAATTTACCCTGCTTCCCTCCCACCATCGAGAGATTCCAGAGAAAGCGCCGTCATCATCCACACAGTCACACAGCAAGTGTTGCCAGACGCTTCGTAAGTTTCTTCTCAGAGAGACGATGTCTGGCAACGGTGCCCCTTATTTTCATGCATGAAATTAATATCCTTACAATGGAACCACGTGCGCGGAACTTCATCTTCTCCTTTATTGTGTCGAGAGTTATCACTCTCTCTTACGTTAGATGGCTTCAAAGGGATTTCATTAAAATTATCATGACGTGGTGTACATGTGATATATATATATATATATATATATATATATATATATATATATATATATATATATATAAATATATATGTATGTATAAATGTATGTGTATATTTATATATATGTATATATACATGCATATTTATAAATACACACACATATGTAATATATATACATATATATATATATATATGTACATATAAATGTATATGTATTTATATATATGTATATATACATGCACATTCATAAATACACACACACATATATATATATACATATATATATATATATATATATATATATATATATACATATATATGTATATATATATTTACATATATATATATATATATATATATATGTGTGTGTGTGTGTGTGTGTGTGTGTGTGTGTGTGTGTGTGTAGGTGTACAGTCTTGACTCAAGAGTTAAAAGGGCTAGATATCGCATTGGGTTTAATAAAGTTAGTCAAGAACAGAGTTCCAGAGTCTGACGTTGAAGGAAAAAAGCAGAGTAAATGCAAGAAGGGGCGGTCTGGCCCACCGGGTGTTGGTCAGGGGAAGGAGGAGAATTCGTTGTGGGGGGTGGGGGGGTGGGGGGAGAGGGCCAAAGTTGCAGACGTGACAGAAAGAAAAAAATTTGAAAAATAAATTAAACGAGTGAAAAATGGGCCGAAGTTTTTTCGGCGCAATCGAGTTTTCTGTACAACGCGTAATCAAGGCCACCGAAATTATAGATCTATCTTTCGGTGTTGTCGATACAATGATGTACGAGCCGCGATCCATGAAACTTTAACCACGGCCCAATGGTGGCCTATCGTATATCGTTGTCAGAAGCATGATTACGGTTAACTGTAACCTTAAATAAATAAAAAAAAAAAAACTACTGAGGCTAGATGACTGGAATTTGGTATGTTTGATGGTTGGAGGGTGGATGATCAACATACCCATTTGCAGCCCTCTAGCCTCAGTAGTTTTCAAGATCTGAGGGCGGACAGAAATAGCCATTTCAATATTTTTTTTTTACAGAAAACTAAAAAGGAGCTGTTAGGTGGAGGGGAGCGGAAAAATGGCAAGGAAAGAATATGAAGAGGAGAACGAGTCGAGTCCTTCGGAAGGAGGGGAGGAAGGGGGAAGGGGTCCTTCGGAGGGAGGGGAGGAAGGGGGAAGGGGTCCTTCGTTAGGGAGGGGGGAGGGAAGGGGGAAGGGGTCCTTCGGAGGGAGGGGGGTCGGGGAAAAAAGCTTCAGACTGAAGATAAAGAAAAGAGTCAAAAAGAGCTGTTTGGAAGAGGGGAGGGAGGGGAGGGGAGGAGAAGAAAATCCCCTAGACAGGGAGGGTAGAGGCGTCCTTCGGAGGAAGGGAAGTCCTTCAGAGGGGTGGGGGAGGGGGAAGGAGAAGAAGGGACGGGGTAGGGGAAAGGGGATTAGGATAGGATAGGACCTTCACAGCGAAATTATTTTCCCGGCAACACAATGGCCTTTCTGCTTAATCTTCCTAAAGCCATTTTGTGTCTCTGTGAGGACAGATTTGAAGATCTTTTCCAAAGCGCTTTTTTGTGTTTTCCACTTCGGAGATGTAAACCTCCTTTGCCTCTTGAGAGGTCAGGGGTTCGGGGGAGAGGAAGGAGGGGGGGGGGGCCGCCAGGGAGTCAGAAGTGGATTCGGTGAGACGGATGGGGTGGGGGGTGCGGATGGGGGGGGGGGGGAGAAGCATAGGGCTTTTTGCAAGGGAGTATTTAAGGGAAGAGGAGGAGAAGGCGGAAATAACAGAAAAGGTAACGATATTCCTGATAATAACAACAGTTGCAGTAACAATAATTAATAACAGTAGTATTCCAGAGATAAAAAAAAGTACATCTTAGTTTAACCAGACCACTGAGCTGAGCAACAGCTCTCATTGGGCTGGCGTTCTTAACAACGGGGCCTACAGCTTATTGTGGGGTCCGAACCACATTATATCGAGACATTAATTTCTAATCACCAGAAATACATTCCTCTGATTCCGCGCTGGCGGCAGCTGCGAGCGAACTCGGGCTACCAGATTGGTAGGCGAGTACGCAACCGACTCGTCCAGTGAGGAACAGTCACTGATTAAACAATGCATGGATGTGTATCTCTTGTATACCGTTTCAGTCACAATTTTTATTCAAATATTTGAAGAACATTCACTAAAGTGAGTCAGTATTTTCTGTTTATTAATGTCTGGTGGACCCAGTAGACATTAAGACTGCGAACCGTCTACGCCACGATGGGTCTGGTCATTATTTGGAAAGGTGACCAAAAGAGGTCATGTGTGGTGTAGGATAATGAGCATAGTACTATCATCCACCCTCAAAATCGTACCTAACAAACAGAAGAATAATACCGCCTACAGCCAACAAGTTTATACTATATATAGTATATATTATATCTTAATAAATATATATATATATCTATATATATCTATATATATATTATATATATATATATATATATTGTGTGTGTAGATAGATAGAAAGGTAGACAGATTGATAGATACAGATATAGATAGGTAGATAGACTGATAGATAACAAGACAACAGACACCTCCACGTTCATTCTTTAACTGCTGGCTCAAGGATGAACACTGAAATAACACCATAAAACATAACTGAAAATTTTAATCTTCTCTATAAAGTAAAGTAACGAGTTCACGTTCAGCTAACATGCGTTCGAACCCATTACGCGGCGTCCTTTGATCTTATAAATGGCTATATGCTGCTGCTGCTACTGCTAATACTAATACTGCTACTACTGTACTACTAGTACTACTGCTACTACTACTCATATCGGCATCACTCATGTCATGAACAGATCACGTGACTCTGCACCTGCTCCAGTCTGGAAATCACCCGAAAAAGAAAAAATATTTGCCATACACAAACCTCTCGCTATCTCTTCTTACCATGCTATTCAATTCGGCATAGTGCAGGAGGAGGAGGAGGAGGAGGAGGAGGAGGAGGAGGAGGACCTGGTGAAGAGGAGGAGGAGGAGGAGGAAGCTGAATAAAAACAAAAAAATGGATGAGCAATGGATGATGAAAGGTTGCTGACGGGAGAGCAAGGGAGGTCAGGGGGTGGGTGTGTGTTATGATGAACTCTGGGGGAGGGAGAGGGGAGGGAGAGGGGAGGGAGAGGGGAGGGAGAGGGGAGAAGGGTTCAAATGAAAATTTTTAGCCTTATTCAGCCGAGGCATTTCCATCCTGGCCCCCACTTCCCCAAGTTCTTCCTTCAGGGCCTAAAGGGGTTCCTCCTCCTCCTTTCTCCTCCTCCTCCTCACAAGAGGCCATCTCAACCTCGAGAAACAAATAGCAACAACCTCGAGTAGGAGGGAGGCCGCTCTCAGGACTTGACCGGGTCTAAAAGCTCCCTAGCTGTTCATCTTTGGCAACTTGAGTCCTGAAAAGACCGGCAGCGCTATGCGCTGGATGCGGAGGAGAGGAGGAGGAGGAGGAGGAGGAGGAGGCATGGAAGTGAGCCCCTGGAAGGACTCCTCCCCCTTCCCTAGCCCCCCAACCTTGGGAGGATTCCACCTCTGAAGGGCTCCTCTACATCCCAACCCACCCTTCCTTCCCTTCTCCTGAAGGAGTAAAAGGCGGAGGAGGAGGAGGAGGAGGAGGAGGAGGAGGGTGATGGCGGGGAGGTGGAGGTACTACGGCAGATAAGAGCTTTCAGGCTGCTACCCTTTCCTGCCCTTTATATTCACACACATGAAGAGTGGCTTCGTATATACAGACGACGGAGAGAGAGAGAGAGAGAGAGAGAGAGAGAGAGAGAGAGAGAGAGAGAGAGAAGCTAAGTTGTTCTTTGTATTACTCTAATACGAGGTCATACTCTTCTATGCATGGATATATGTGATTGTGTCCATCAGGTAAGTATTATAATTGAGGCCTTTCTTAATATGAGACCTAAGTTATTTCAAGTTTCCCTCACAATCTGTTCAAGATACTCTACGCTTTGCCTGAAAGTCTGAACACGTACAAGGTTTCATTTTCCTGAAAGTGTCTAATTTTTTTTTTCTTGAGGTTAGGGGGCCTCAAACACCCCTATTTATACACACAGACATTGTGGACCCATTGATGCTCCTTCTGTTTCAACCCTTCCAATGAACATAAAGACTCTCTCTCTCTCTCTCTCTCTCTCTCTCTCTCTCTCTCTCTCTCTCTCTCTCTCTCCAGCGAGAGTGCCTTGGAAGTTTATATTCAGGTTCTTTTCATCTAGAGAGAATTCATTGTTTAGTGGGAGTTTTTCAGCAGCCACTTGGTTAGTAAACGTCGGGGTAAAGATAAAAAGAAAACCGTTTAAAGTCCTCGAAATATTTTGGGTGTTTGCGGAGTCGCGGCAACTGTTCAAGACAGTAATGGGCAAAGTGCCTTAAACCAAAAAGCGCGTCCGAATGGCTGCAACTCGACTTTAAGGTCTGGGCGTTCGCTCCCCATTCCTTGGAGAAACGCCCCGTTCAGAAGGGTCCTGCATCATCACAAATTTGTCTACGGTCCCTTCTGCAATCAACAGATGAAGAACGACGCGGAACGCACGCGACGACCCTGCGGAATTCGTACCCGGAGCCGGGGTCGTGGAAACGGACGCATTGTTAGCACAGCCTGCTGGCGGTTATACCGTGCGGGACCAATTAACGTGGCGGGAGAGGCCGTCAGCACACGCGGCTGGAACTCCTGGAAGCCCTTCCAGTTTCACTTGTGGCCTTTCCACTCAGGTGTCTGGCGGCGCGGCCTATCTCCTTATCTGGCTTCGTGATCTCTTCTGGAAAGAGGAACGAAGTCTTGTGGAAGGCCGAGGGGGCCCGGGGGCCCGGGGGGCTAGGGGGAGGGTGCCCTAGGGCCCCCATCGAGAGGGTGCAGGGAGCAAACATGACTAAAAAGAGCGCCAACCCAACTCGCCTCAGAAGCGGGCCACTGTTTGCTCTGTTTGATATTCCATAACACAGAGTAAACACCGAATCTGCTTGGATTACAAATTGAAATCTGCTCGGCTGAAAATTGAGCCGGGGTTTCGGCTGCAACTACAGACGAAATGGTGCGCGCTGCTGTAGGCGGAGAAAGTGGCAACCGCCCCCATGACTCTCTCTCTCTCTCTCTCTCTCTCTCTCTCTCTCTCTCTCTTTTTCTCTTTCCGTCTCTTTCTAGCTCTTGTTGGCCTTTTTCGTCTGTCGTTATCTCTTTGATTCGGTAACGTATACTTTGTCTTTGCAGTATCCTTTCTTTTTTACACAGCAAGGTATGAAACTATTCTCTCTCTCTCTCCCTCTCTCCCCTTCGGTTTTTCATTTGTAGTATTCCATTTCATTCAGTAAGGTAAATGATTTTATTTCTCTATTTTTCTCTCTTGTTCATTCATCCACCTACCAGTAGTTCATTTGATAAATTAAAATGCTAACAAATAATCCGTCTGTCTGTCTGTCTGTCTCTTTCCATCAAATGTTCATATCTATTGCTACTCGTATGTCATGTAGATTTATTTATCTCTTCGTGTGATAATAATAATGTATGTGCAGTACTTCCACTCTCTTTCATATTTACTCTTCCATACAATAATTAATTGCTCTTTCATATAATCTGCATGTGCATGTATTTTGTTAAACAGATATATATATACATATATTTTATATATATATATATATATATATATATATATAATATATATATATATATGCATGCATATATAGCATACAAAAGAACACCTTACCTATATGCCTCAACTCGTAAGTGTAGTGTTCAGGTTTACAGTTCCAGGTAAAAACATCTAGGTAATTACACATGAATTACATATATAATATCAAATCACTTTCATGTGAAAAGATGATACTTTCTTATATTCATTCGTATATTCGTGCTGGTGTATATATACATACACAGCCATATATATATATATATATATATATATATATATATATATATATATATATATATATATATATATATATATGGGTGTGTGTGAGTACGCGCGTGTATGTTTCTCGTAGCAAAACATGTATAATATTCTTTAACTTGATGGTAACTCAGAGGTATGCTTAATATTAGAGAAAAATTGCACGGACAACAGATATAAAACCAATCCAACCTCAAAGATAACAACATTGATACCAATATTTACCATAGCAGTTTCTGCTGCTCTCATGATATAATATAGACTCAGCACGATCACCGCAGCGGCAACATAAATAGAAAAAGGTAGTTCAACTGTTCCTGTTCTGGCGAACAGCTATAGTCATTCAACACCCACACTGCATAAAGAAATGTACTCAGATGTCAGCATTTCATCACTGCAGTTACTTTGTTCCATTCAAATCATCAGTGAAAATAAATCTTTAGCTATCAATTGACCAGTCAGTTTCAATAACAGCCAAGGTTAAAACTATGTTTACAGTTGTTAGTATTCTTTAACATCATAAAACAATTAAAAAAATTTTGTACAGCGTACAACGTATAATCAAGACCACAGAAAATAGATCTATCTTTCGGTGGTCTCGGTATAATGAAACTTTAACCACGGCCCGGTGGCCTGACCTATATCGTTGCCAGAAGCACGATTATGGCTTACTTTAATCTTAAATAAAATAAAAACTACCGTGACCTTGACAATTAGGCCAAGGTCTAAAATATTTTTGACAAGTAATCAAACTTCCATTAATATCAAAGATCAATAAAATGTTTATAAAATTTGAAATAGGTTAAAGATAAACATAAAATTGAGAATAACAATCTTACTCGCATTTAATTTGATCAAAATGTTTCGATTTTAAATCAAGGTAAAACAATCGGAAAATTTTACGATTTATTTAAGGCGAAACATATCTGGAAAAAAATTTCGATTTAGTATAGTACAGAATTCTCAAAACCAGCATCCTCTAGTTCTCATATTTCTTTGAGGTATTGAGGAAAAATATTTTAGAATTTTCAACATAAACAGACCTCTGATCTGGAAAAATAGGTCGAGGTGAGAAAAATATTCAAGGAAAATGGAAGGTAATAATGATACAAAGAGCAATACCTTAAGGAAGTGTCTAGTAGTTGCTGAAACAGCAATTGCTAAATTACTAATAAAAAGCAATGGGACGATAATAGAAGATTTAAAATTCTGCGGTATTTGCTCAGCATGTTTCACTGTCAATTTTCTCTGCCCAAACTATCTGTTCAATAGTGATAATCCAGGATATAACGAAATAGCAACGAATATTATATTGTGCATGCATGTCTCGTTACTACATTGGAGAACCGGTACGCTTCGTGGAAATGTAACAAGGAAGATAGGTTAGGCTAATTCAGCTCGGGAAATTAATCCTTGGTACATGTTTGCAGGTTCCCAGCCTGGCTGCTCGGCAGTTGGATACATCCATACTGTGATAAAGAAATAAATAAATAAACAAACAAAACAAGCAAACTGATGAATAAATGAAAATAAATAAATAGAAATGCTTTCTCTTTGACATATCATATCTGGTATAAAGTAACCTTATGCTAAAGGTTACTGATTTTTAAAGGATCAGATCCATACCATGAGTTCCAGAAAGAATTTTGGATGAAGTTTTTAATAATAATCCTGTTTTTTAACGTCTTTACAGTAATTCTTACACATTTTAACCAGAGCTTGTTCTTAACTGACAGGATAAAATTAAAATAAGGAAAGGTTTAAGGAGTCGGACAGCTGGGCGGGTTTGGGGTGGGCGCGGGGCAACCAAACGAAATCATTAGAAAGTATAAGCCTGCAAATGAATTTTATTACAGTCTGTACTGTGCTGCCTAAGGAGTTTTCCCCTACACGATTACAAAAATCCGAATTTTGTGGCTGTAGAGAATAAAAAAAACAATAGTAACTTCTATATTCCTCATTTAATTGTTGCATCAAGGATAAAATCATTTGCAGGAAGCTTCCAAAATTAAGAGCTTCATACATCGACACGACAGGCACATCAGCAACACGTCGAACACCATACTTTCACCTCAACACTCTCTCTAGACCTTCCACTCCTACCTGCTAACACTCCCGAATCAAATGTTCTTTTTCACCAACTTCTCGTTCTTCTCAATTCTTTCCACCTGCCCAAACCAACTGAAAAACTGTGATCCGTTCTCCCACCAAAGCCACTTTTTCACAACTTTCTGCACCTCTCCACGTTTCATTTCTAACTCTTTCAGTTCCTCTTATGCCTTAAGTACTACGAACAGAGTTCATCCAAATAGCTGTAGCATTTTTTTCCCTGAAGTTTGCTCTCAGCATCCACACTTCACTTCTATAAAGTGTAGTTGGTTCAACGACCCCTCAAACATAGCCATCTTGGTTCATACAGACAAACTCGAGTTTCTCCCTAATGTTCTGTACGAACTAAGATATATATATATATATATATAATATATAATATATAATATATATATATTATCATATATTATATATATATATATATATATATATATATATATATATATATATATATATAAAGGTCTGTCAACTCTATCATATTCAGTGTGAACTGGAAAATGTAGGATATATTACGAAAGTACTTGTACCAAGACCCAACTGTTTCACTCACCTTTCTACCGTGGATTTAAGGATACTCCCAAGCATGTGTTCCTTCGTGCTACATTGGATATACTATATATATATATATATATATATATATATATATATATATATATATATATATATATATTAGTTTGTGCAGAAGATTAGGGAGAGACTCGAGTTGTCTGTATGAACCAAGGTGGGTATGTTTGAGGGTTGTTCGTTGAACCAACTCCACTTTATTGAAGTGAAGTGTGGATGCTGAGAGCAAACTACAGGAAAAAAAATGCTACAGCTATTTGGATGAACTCTGTTCGTAGTACTTAAGGCATAAGAGGAACTGAAAGAGTTAGAAATGTGTGTATATATATATATATATATATATATATATATATATAATATATATATATATATATATATATATATATATATATATATATATATATATATATATATAGATGGATAGATATTGACTAAACGAGAGAGAGAGAGAGAGAGAGAGAGAGAGCGAGAGCACCCTGCACAAAAGCGGCATTGGAAAAGGGGACGACATCAAGCGGAAATGTTTACCCACATAAATTATATGTTAATTCGGGCTTATTGTGTCTTGCAAAACGCGGAAAACAAAAAGAGGCTTAGCGACGCTGTGGCGAGAGATTCGCAGCTATTATCGCTCGGGTGTGATTCGCTGCGCCTGTTGTTGCAGGGTCGAATCCAGGCGGAAACCCGCGAAGAGATGTGGCAGGAGTTGGCCTTTTGAATCGTAAAACAGATTAATGCTACAGCGTTTACGCTTCGGTGTTTTGTACTTCCCTACAAAAGAGATGCCCCGTTATTATGCGAAATGTTTCGCAATAGTTTTGCGCGCCATTCTTAACTTCTTTTGGGAAATGATCTCCCAAATGATCTGATATTAGGTTAGGTTTTTATCTCTGATTCCTGCTTTGTGTTGGCGAAAAAGTCTTTGTGTTTGGGAAAAGTCTTCTTGATTATCCTGTTCAGCTTCAGTTTGTTCAATCCTGAATATCACCAATTTCTAGAATCTGGAATTCCCCGCATTCCACTGTATTCCTGACTTCCTCTATTTATAAAGCATTTTTTTCAGAATGACCGAACTTGGTCAGGCAGGTCACAACCTCCAGGTTTCTTCACCATAGAAATGGATAAGAAATTCGTTATTTTGCCATATTTTACCGTATTTGACTTTGTTTATCTGATGTGTTGTTTTTCTGTACTTACCACACTGAACTTTGAATATATTTGTAATGTGCTTAACTGGATTGAGTTTCTGTACTTTATAATAAGGTCTAGTTTTCATATTCTACAGCGCTGTATTCCGATTCTTCCTTTTATCTTCCTGCATTGTGTCACTGTATTTTACCAAACTGCGGTGTTTGTACACACCTGGGGCTAGAACACCTGTCTACTGAATGAAAGTGTCTTCCTACCGAATGAATGTTGGAGTTCACTACTAAACAAATCACTGAAATGAACCCTTGATCCCCAAGAGAAAATGGTTAATGGACTTCTCCCCTTATAAAGCAACAAACCAGGCTGTTGGAAAAAAAGTAGAATCATGTTCGAGGAAACACAAGAGTAGGAAGAAAATTCCGCATTCTGTTTGCGAGTGTCTTGAAAGATGGATCAAACTGGTTGATCCACGAGTTTGTGATTTGGAGTTTCCTAAGTTGAAATTTTAACTTCAAGATTTGCAGAAGCTTCGGCTGGAAATGAATATGGTTTATGAGAGTAAGACGCGTTTTTGTTAACAGTTTAATGACATCTGAGAGAGAGAGAGAGAGAGAGAGAGAGAGAGAGAGAGAGAGAGAGAGAGAGAGAGAGAGTTCTTTTCTCCTCATTAAATAATACGTGAC
>NC_087220.1:44759379-44774379 GCF_015104395.2 Macrobrachium nipponense | reverse complement strand
AAAGAATAAATAAACGCAAAATTCACGAAAAAAGCAAAAAACACGAAAGTAGATCGGGGAAAAACACCAGCGAGACTGAAAAGATACTCGGGGAGATAGAGATGGGGCGGCAGTCACGCGAGGAATTCCGAATCCTTGAAGAAAATCAAATAAAAATTAGTTTTCTTGACAATTTTCGCTTTATTCCCCACTCGCGCGAAGCCTCGAATCCTCCCCGCCCCCTCCCCCTCCCCCGCCCCTCCCCCTCCCCCGCCCCCTCCCATCGGGCGACGACGACGACGTCGTTGGGTTTTTGAATCATTAGTCGGGGCGCAAAAGTCGCGTCTTTTAAACCGCGCGAGACCGCCCTAATGATCGTTCATTTATTGCGGATCGGGTATCACACATGGGCGGCCACGAGAGGCTCGGATGCATCGCCAGAGAATGCGAAGGGCGCCCCGTTGCCTTCGTTGACGGTCGATGGATTGGTTCGGCTTTCTTTACTCATTGTGTGTGTGTGTGTGTGGGTGTGTGTGTTTGTGTTTGTGTGTGTGTTTCTCTTGTGACTTCATGGGTGCGGTGTGCTGCGATTTGTGGTTTCCTAGAATTCAGATTTTTCGGGGGGAAGATTGTGGTTAATCAGAATGGTTGTTTTTGTGTTTGTTTGTGGTTAATCATATGGTGATTAAAATGTTAGTCTGTGTGCGGTTAACTTGGAGGGTGATTTCTTTTCTATCGGTTTTTCTTTATTGATTAACTAAAAGGGTGATGTTCCGGATTTTTAAAAACTAATATGGCGATGTTTCTTCAGTTCGTAGTCAGTTAGAATGGTCATGTTTCTTTGCTCTATCGTTTGTGAGAATGGTCGTTTCTTTTCTTTGTGGTCCATTACAACTGAAATGTTTCTTTGGTTTACGGTCAGTTACAAAAATGATGTTTAATACCTTTGGTTTGCGGTCATTTCAATGATGATTTTCATTTCTTTCTTTTGAAGTCATCTATAATGATGTTTAATATCTTTGGTTAACGGTCAGTTACAATGATGTTTCACGTCCTTGGTTTGCTGTTATTTGCATTGCCGGCTTGTGGTGAATTACTATAGATCGGAGACGCTTGTCCGGGTCGTAGGTCATGAGTATTAAAGCTACGATTCTTTGGATTGTAATTAACAAGAATGGTGATGTACACTGATTTCTGTTTTATCAGGATGGCGATGTCTTTCCAGTTTGCAGTCCAATAGAATGGTGTTGTACCTTTGATTTGTGGTTAACTAGTGGCAAAATTCCACTGCTTCTAGTTAGTAAAAATTAGAATTCTCTTTTGGTTCGCAATTCATTAGAATGTTAATGATTCTTTGGGCTGAGTTTTACTGGTTTATGGGTTACGACTTTAGAACGGTGTTGTTTCTTTGGTTTGAGGTTAGCTACGACGGTGATTTTTTAGTTACATGTAAAGGAAACTATTGTGCCTGCTTTGTCTACCCGTCCGCACTTTTATCTGTCCGCCCTCGGATCTCAAAAACTACTGAGACTAGAGGGCTGCAAATTGGTATGTTGATCGTCCACCCTCATCAAACATACCAAATTGCAGCTCTCTAGCCTTAGTAGTTTTTATTTTATTTAAGGTTAACCTAGTTATAATGGTGCTCCTGACAACGTATAGGACAGGCCACTACCGGGCGGTGGTTAAAGTTTCATGGACCGAGCTCATACAGCATTACTATACCGAGGCCACCCAAAGATAAATCTATTATCGGTGGCCTTAGTTTATGCTGTCGAGGATGTACAGAAACCTCGATTCTTCGGCGCAGTTTTTACCTGTTTGAGACTGAGGCTTAAATAGAATAGTGGTGATTCTATGAATTGTGTTTAAATGGTATAGCACTGTTTCTTCGTCTATGGTTAACTGGAGTTGTGGTGCTTCTTTGGTTTAACATACTTTACGTTTCTTAGCTTTGAGGTTTGCTGTGGTTTGTGGTTAATTAAACCAGTTATGACTTTTTCGGCTCTCCTTTGTTTGTGACAACTTGATTTGCTTTCTTTGTTTTGTGTCGTCATGAGATTGGTTTGGATTTCTTTACATTTGGTGACAAGAGGCTTTCCTTGTTAGGCGTGAACTAGATTAGTGATGTTTCTTAGATTTGTGACAAGCAGATTAGCTCTCTTTGGTATGATGACAAAATTACGAGTCAGTGGTCTATGGCGGATAAAAATATTCCTTCGTTATGTAATAAGAGAAACTTGTTTTGTGGTACTTTGAAAGGCTACGGTTATTTCCTTTATGTTAAGAATACTGTTCTGATTTGGTTTTTCTGCAACTTCATTGGTTTTCATCTGCTCTTATTCTGGCTGCATGTGGTTTGCTGGAACTGAAAAAGTGTGGTCTGCTCTGGTTTCTGAAAACCTAAAATAATTTGGTTTGTGGTAACCATAGAGGTGTAGTTTGCTTGGTGATAACTATGAATCGTTGGCTTGTAATATTCATACATTTGGTTCCTTCTTGTGTGAATAACTGGACATATCAAAGTTTTTTTTTTTTTTCTTGGACTGATGGTTTGCAGTGACTGGACATGAATGGACTTCTTTGTTGTCGTAGCTCGATTTTCTCTGTATTCTAAGTGACCCTCGAAAGGATCTTACTAATTTAAAACAGCGTCATTTAAAATTTTATGATGGAAATAAGTTCATGGTAATTAGAATGGTTTCATTTACATGGGTCCAAAGGAACTAAAATGACCTAATGAAATTAAGGCAATGGGAAATAATAAAATCATTGGTAAATAAAAAAAAGTCTGACTTGCTTGTCTATTAGGAATGAACGAAGTTTGTTTATGCAGACTGAAAACTTATTTAGTCGGCAATTTGTAAAAGTCTAATTTGTTTAATTCCATGGTAACAAAAAGGACTGTTGATTTTAGCTTGATCCACGGTAACTAAAATGGAAACTAACAAGTCTACGGTTATACAAATGGCACCCACGGTAAGTAAAATATTAAGTTTATGCTAAATAACAATTCTTATTTACTTGGGATCTGGTTCATAAATGCGTCTGATTTATTTAACCACTGTAACTTAACAGGTTTCTATAAAGAGCTCCATGATACTTTGAAGTCAGATACCTGGGCGCATAGTACCTGAAAGGTCTGATCTGATAAGGCAAATAATACCTAAACGATCTGACATGCTTAGGCAAATGGTACCTAAAATGTCAGATATACATGAACAAATGGTACCTAAAATGTCGGATATACATTAGACACATGGTACAGAATAGGTCAGATATAATTAGGTAAATGATACCTAAAATGTCAGATATACTTAGGCACCTTAAAGGTCTGATACTTGGGCAAAAGGCACCTAAAAGGCCAGCTATATTTAGGTAAATGTACCTAAAAAGTCTGATACTTTGGCAAGTGGTGTCTAAAAGACCAGATAAACTTAATCAAATAGTACCTAAAAGGTCTGATACCTTGGGAAATGGTACTTAAAAGGTCAGATGTACCTAAGCAAATGGTACCTATAAGATCAGATATAAAAAGACAAATGGTATCTATAAGGTCAAATATACGTAGGGAAATAGTGCTACCTAAAAGGTCTGACACTAAGACAAATGGTACCTAAAACGTCTGATACTTAGGCAAATGTTATGTAAAAGGTCTGATACTTAGACAAATGGCACCTAAAAGGTCTGATACTTAGGCAAAAGGTATCGAAAAGGTCTGATACTTAGACAAATGTTATGTAAAAGATCTAATACTTAGACAAATGGTGCCTAAAAGGTATGATGGTCTGATACTTAAGGAAAAGGTATCTAAAAGGTCTGATATTTACACAAATGTTACGTAAAAAGCCTGATATTTGGACAAATGGTACCTAAAAGGTCTGAAATTTAGACACCTCTTTTGTAGGTCTTACTTTTTTTTTAATTTCGTCTCGGCATCCCATTGGCATATACCTGATTTTTCCCAAATTCGATATACCACTCATGATATTTTTTTTTCATTTACCCTGTTAGCCCATAGGCGTCTACCTGATTTGTCAAGATTTGAAACCACAAAAAGGTTTGCTTTCTTTTTATTTTAGGACAATGCCACCAAAAAGTTTTTATATGCTTAAGCAGATGGTACCTACAAACTGATATGTCTACCGCAAAAGAAAAAGAAAAAAAAACTGAAGGGCCTAATATATTTGGGTTGTTAGTAAGGTTAAGAAAATTAGATTACTTATGTTTTTATTACCCAAAACATGAGAATATTTTAAAACGGAATTACGTAAAACATTCCTATTGAATTACTAATCATGGGCTTGAGGATTCCCATGGTAAAATTAGACCTTATTTTTCTATAATCTTTCGAAAATTTTAGCACTGTAGACAAAAGTACTATATGTGTGTTTTGAAATGATCTTTATTATAATAGGATCTTCAAAGTTGTATATATAATACCCACTCGTACCAATCTATGAAACTGGCACGTACTACTGTCCCTTTATGATACCACTCATATCAACATAAATATTTATGGATACTTATATACATACTACATATGCGTGCTTAAGTATATGAATTAGGTATATACAACTATTAAAAACCTATTATGGAATAATAAATAAAAATTGCTATCATGAAGTATACATAATACACAGACATATAACATATATTACTGAACTATATCTATTATGGAATAATAAATAAAAATTGCTATCATGAAGTATACATAATACACAGACATATAACATATATACTTACTATATATATATATATATATATATATATATATATATATATATATATATATATATATATATGTGTGTGTGTGTGTGTGTGTGTGTGTGTGTGTGTTTGTGTGGTATGTGTCTGTGTATTATGTATACTTCATGATAGCAGTTTTTATTTATCATTCCATCATAGGTTTTTAATAGTTGTGTACCTGAATTCATAGTGGTATTATAAAGATATACGTGCCCGTTTCTTAGATTGGTACGAGTGAACATTATATAACAACTTTTGAAAATCTTATTATAATAAGTATCATTTTAAAACTTACATATGTAAGTACTTTTCGAAAGATTATAGAAAATTAAGATCTATGATGTTACCACGGGAAGCCTCAAGCCAGTGATTCGTAAATTAATTGAAAATTAGAAAATGTTTTACATAATTACATTTTAAAATATTCTCATGTTTTTGCTTACTGTTGCAATGTGAATCAATATCATTTTGTCTTTCGTATTTTGATTTTTAAGCGCTTGATGGCGAATATATGTATATTATATATATATATATATATAATATATATATATATATTATATATATATAATATATAATTTCCGCGCCACCAAAACGCTTAAAAATCAAAATACGAAAGACAAAAGGATATCAATTAACACTGCATTAGTAAGCCAAGCGCAAGCTTCACCCATATGAGGGATAATCCACAAGAAATCCTTTTCACAGTAAAAATATCAATATATATATATATATATATATATATATATATATATATATATATATATATTTTGGCCGAAAGAGCAGTAATTGTTTGTTTCTTTTCTTCAATAATTCTCCCTTGAAGATAGGACGCTCAGGATTTGGAGCAGTGTTCCCAGGAAATGGTAGGGAGAATATATATACATTATAGTGTGTGTGTGTGCGTATAAACAATTATGTGTACGTCTGTACTACGTGTACTTACCTCTGAACATCATTACATGGAGAGAACCCTTTATGCCAAACAATTACATTAATTAAAAGTTTACTCATATCCTCAAGAGCCCATTCATCCCCACCGCCAATCACGCTATCTCGCCCCCCCCCCCCAAACCCCTCAGCCACTTCTGTTCCATAAGACACTTTAAGGGACAGAGGGCCGAGCCAGGAAAGGGCGCAGGAAACAAGCATAAACAAGAACGCCGATGGACGAGATAATGGTGGCAAAAGAGATACAGAGAAGAATGGAGGATGAGAGAGAGAGAGAGAGAGAGAGAGAGAGTTTCTGGGGGTTATATTGATAAAGAGACAAGAGAACGGAAAACACAAGAGCGGGGTGGGGGAGGGAGGGGTGTGTCAAGGGACAGGGTAGGGGGAAATGTCGAACACGAATATAACAAAGGGATGAGTTTCATTCTCTCTCTCTCTCTCTCTCTCTCTCTCTCTCTCTCTCTCTGTGAACAGAATTTATGGTTGAAATTCTATCACGTGCTCTCTAGGTTCAAATTTGCTTTTCTGTGTGTCTGTCTGTCGCTTTAATAATCGCGAGAATTTAACCACAAATATACAAGTAATAATATACATTAAAAAACAAATTCGTAATTAATAAAATACACAAATACACGTCTAGGAAACACATACCGAATCAAAGATGCAAACACACAAACGCACTCAAAAAAGCTGCAAAGATAAAGATCTTCAAACAAGCAAACAAACAAACGAAAATAAAAAAGAAACCAAAGAACAAAGAGAACAAAACAAACACTGACAACTCGAGTGCACAACAGACAATCGAGCGGGAGGGGAGGGGGAGGGGGCAGGACCAAGCCACCAGGGTTATACTCTCAAAAGCGCTTAAAAAGCACTATCCCCACCCCCTTTGCACAGATAATGACGACAAAGGATGCCCAAAAAGATGCCCTCAAATGCCCGCAGACTGTATCTCTCCATCGGGGTAAGAACAAATGAACGATTAAACAGAAGGCGGGCGGTTTGAGCAGCGCTTCCCCGCACCCACTGCCGCCGTCTCAAGTGGCTGCGGTGTGGCGGTGAGTGACCAGGTTTTGCAACGGACTTCCCTCGACAAGTTTTGGTTATTGCTATTTCGGTGGGTACCAATGCTGATATTGCTCCTAGTTCCGCTATTGTTGCTGATGCTATTATTAATAGATAGCTCCATTGGCTATTCATAGTGCTAATGCTACTAACACCAACATTGCTGTGCTTTCTAGGCCTAATATTACCTCTGCTATTAGTACTATTTTTAATAATTCACTTAACAACAGTAATTTTTATGAGATATATAAATGTTTATATTGCTATTGTTACAGCTATCATTATCACTATTACTTAGTGTACGTACGTTCGACTCCCACGGAGAATTTCTTAATGTATTTCTCCTTCAGGTTTAAGGTTTAATAAGCCTAGCCAGAAGTAACCTATAGGGAAATATTGAAGAGGTTTCTGTTGGCTTCATATGAAATTAACAACAAAATCTATAATAATATATTAATAATAATAAGCTTTGCCAAATGGACCATCAAGGATTCCTTAGTTCCATTTTGTTTCTTTCATACGTACAAAAAACGAAAGCCCTGCATCCTTTTCTAGTACTGTGCCTCGTTTCATATGAAACTTGTCCCACCATCTTCCTTTGAAACCGTAACAGAGATACCACCGTTGCATACACTTTTTGGTCACAAACAATTAAAATAAATGATGCTCCCACGTAGAGCGCTTCCTTTCTCCTCCCACTGATTCTTTTTGTCATTCTCTTATCTCCGGTATTCTTCAGTCCCCCTCCCCCGACCCCCTTGCTCTTGTCTCGAATTCGTTCCCCTAAAACAGAAAAGAAGAGAGAGAGAGAGAGAGAGAGAGAGAGAGAGAGAGAGAGAGAGAGAGAGAGAAGATCGTTTACACTCATCATCTTTGAACAATCGTATAGAAAACGGAGATGAGCCACTTCAAAGGGGAGACTATTCTAATGCGGTTTTGTTTGTCTCCCCCTTTCCATTGTCTTTGGGAGATTAACATGCCATGAAGTGCTCGGGTGTTTGTATGTCTACGTGCGTGTGTGCGTGTGTATGTGCGTTTGCATTTTAAAACGTTGCAATTCACCGCTTTATCTCCCAACCCCTCCTACCGCCTAACATTATTCCATACAAGTTTTGTTTCGAGTGTGCAGGACTTTCTCTCGGTAATTGGGGGATCTCGCTGTTGCCGGTTTTTTTTTTCTTTTTTTTTCTTTTAACAAATTCGTGATTCGTTTTCCTTTCAAGCGTGACGTTTCTTTTGCTGATTACAAAATAACGTCGAGTTAAAATAACCAAAATAGAAATATTAAGGATTCTCTTATGTTGAGCTCGGTTTCCTTATAATTTTACCAAGCGCGAACAATACAACTGATGTCATTAACTTTAAACTTAAGAGTACTTTAATCAACTTTATAAATGGAAGCGCTGAGGTTTCTCTTAATAACTTTTAATAAACAGGGTAAAAAAAAACTGCAATAATTTTGATAAGAGGAAAAGGATAAAAAAAAAAAATCAGAATAAAATGAAGCGAATACATAATAAAAATCAGATAGAAGCGAGTGTTGATACAGTGTGTTCGGAGATATCAAATTATTTCTAAGACTTTGATAAGAATTAAATAATTTACAAAAACGTTACCATGAAAAATAACTGAGTTTCGTTTTTACTGCATATTATTGTGAAATCGTACATTTGAGAAATAAATGACTTCCGAAATTTTCCAATGCAAAAAAATTTTCAAAAGAGATATATAGATTATTTCCAAATGGATTGAGTTATAGAATTTAGGCCAAAGGCCAAGCGCTGGGACCTTTGAGGTCATTCAGCGCTGAAAGGGAAATCGACAGTAAGAAGGTTTGAAAGGTTAACAGGAAAACCCCGCAGTCGCACTGTGAAACAATCGTAAGGGAGGGTGGCAAGCGAGATGGAAGAGAATATGAGCGGAGGTACAGTAAAAGGAATGAAAAGGGTTGCAGCTAGGGTCCGAAGGGAAGCTACAGAGAACCTTAAGTAATGCCTACGGTGCACCACGTGATGTGCACTGACGGCACTACCCGCCTAAGAGATATTTCCAAATGTTTTTATGAGATTTTGCAACTAATCTGATTTTCAAAATGTTTAGCAAAAGTGGATTATCCACAAGATTTTCATAAAACCAAAATTCTTAAAAGAAAAAAATATTAATGAAACTTATCACCAAAGACTGTCCTTCTCGACCTAGGACTTTTTTCTAATATATATGCACATGCTACAGTCATATATGTTTATATATATATATACATATATATATATATATATATATATATATATATATATATATATAAGTATAAGTATATATAAATATATATATATATATATATATATATATATATATATATAAGAATGTAACATGTGTATATATATTAGAAAATAAACGAAGGCTGCTGGGGTGGGCAATACAGTACCCTCATCTGTCCCAACCTTAAAGAAAACAAGAAAAAAGAAGAGAGAAAAAAAAAGGAGTAAGGTTCTACGAGGCAAGTGGCAGACGCTTCTTGAAGGGAGGAGGGTTATAGGAAGTAGGAATGGAATGGACCATAAAATTTAGGCCAAAGGCCAAGCGCTGGGACCTATGAGGCCACTCAGCGCTGAAAGGTAAATTGAAAGGTGTAACAGGAGGAAAACCTCGCAGTTGCACTATGAAACAATTGATAGGAGAGGGTGGAGAGGAGAGAAAGATGGAAGATAGAGAATATGAATGGAAGTACAGTAAAACGAACGAAAGGGGTTACAATGTTAGCGGTCCCCTACGGTGACATATAGGAAGTAGGGAAAAACAAACTACGTTAAAATACGAAAAAAAAATTCCTGTTTTATATTGTTAATTGACGTTATTAAGGAAAGCACAATTAGAAATTGACCTGATAGCTTTTCCATCTACGATTTTTGTTAACAGTCAGTTTATCTATTTCCAATTCTTTCCCTCTGGCGTAACTATTCTCCCCTTCCCCACTCCTTTCCCCTTCCTGTTTCAATCTCCATCCGATGTTACGAAGTCGGCCTTATCGCCTCCCCCAATCAGCGTGAGTCTGACATGAAGTAGATAGTCACGTGACCTGGGCCGTCGTCTTCTTCTTCTTCAAGGGCCTGACCAGCCTGCCACTACAAAGGAAGGGCTGGAGATAAAAGGCGGAGGAAAAACAAGGAAAGATCAAGTTTAAAAAATGAGGAGATAAGGGAAAGAAGAGGAAAAAGGGGAAAAATATCTGATACGATTGATAATTAAGTAGACGGAGATGAGGAATGTATAGGCATAAGCGCCTGGCTGGGTTACCAACAATAAATTGGAAAGTTACTGAAAGTCATATAGAGGGAAATATTAATGAAAAAAAAGTCCCTGAATTAATTTTCCATTTTTACGTCTGTTTTCTTCAGACCTCTGTCAGCCCGTCATTTTTTTATCATCTCTGTCACCTCATTTTTCTTCAGATCTCTGTCATCCCTCATTTTCTTTATCATCTCTGTCACCTCATTTTTCTTCAGATCTCTGTCATCCCTCATTTTCTTTATCATCTCTGTCACCTCATTTTTCTTCAGATCTCTGTCATCCCCTCGTTTTCTTTATCATCTGTCACTCATTTTTCTTCAGATCTCTTGTCATCCCCTCGTTTTCTTTATCATCTCTATCACCTCATTTTTCTTCAGATCTCTGTCATTCCCTCATTTTCTTTATCATCTTTGTCGCCTCCTTTTTCTTCAGATCTCTGTCAGCCCCTCATTTTCTTTATCATCTCTGTCACCTCATTTCTCTTCAGATCTCTGTCATTCCCTCATTTTCTTTATCATCTCTGTCACCTCATTTTTCTCCAAATCTCTGTCATTCCCTCATTTGCTTTATCATCTCGGTCACCTCATTTTTCTTCAGATGCTGTCAGCCCCTCATTTTCTTTATCATCTCTGTCACCTCATTTTTCTTCAGATCTCTGTCAGCCCCTCATTTTCTTTATCATCTCGTGTCACCTCATTTCTCTTTAGACCTGTCATCCCCTCATTTTCTTTATCATCTCTGTCACATCACTTTTATTCAGATCTCTGGCAGCTCCTTATTTTCCAGCACATCTCAGTTGCCTTCTTTTTTCCTGCACATCTCAAATATCATTCTTATTTTCTCCCGCATTTCGGTCACTTCCCTTACCTTACACATCTTGGCACCTCCCTTTTCTTACGCATCTTTCGGTATTTCATTTTCTCACTTTATTCATTCAGTAACCACGCCTTTTTCTTCATTTTTGAACGATTATTTGTTTTCTTTTCCTTCCCGTAATGTCAAATGATCTTTACTCTTTCCTTCAACTAGATTTCCTTAATCAAACAGTCCTTTCTTCCTTCCATCTAGCCTGTTACTAGGCATCAAATGTCGATATATCTTCCACATCCTCCATCCTGATGTCTTGCCTTCCATCCTACTAATCTACGGATCTCAAGTGTCCGTCTTTCCCTAAGTATTTCCCCCCCTTTTTTCCCTTATTGACTTCCTTTTTTCTCCCATTACTCTCTGACTTATTCACTTCTCCTTTTTTCCCTGTCCGTCTTTCTTCCCCTTCCTTGGGCCAAGGCATAACACAACACGGATCTAAGGAGTTGGGAGGGTCTTATCAACGACGGGGTTGGTCGCTGGGCAAACACATGTCAAAGGCCCTTCCACAAAAGGGATAAAATGAGAGAGAGAGAGAGAGAGAGAGAGAGAGCGAGCACGACTTCAAGGTAAGAGTTGGGACAACATCAGAAAAGAGCAAGAGAGAGAGAGAGAGAGAGGCAAACAAACAGACAGACAGACACGCACACCCCCCTCCCCCCCCAAACACACTCACACACACACGCACACAAACATACACACACACACACAAAAAGAAATATATATATATATATATATATATATATATATATATATATATATATATATATATATAGAGAGAGAGAGAGAGAGAGAGAGAGAGAGAGAGAGAGAGAGAGAATTAAGAAAAAGCAAGACCATGGTAGAGGATAAAAACCGAAAAAGCCAAAAAAAAAAAAAAAGTACAATTACTTTAGAAGGGAGGAAAACGCATGACTGAAAAACACAAATACACACGCAAGCAAGCAAGCACTCACACGCACACGCACACACAAGCACAGGCTCTGCCGTGCTATGCAAAGGCGGCACAAAAACAACGTTTTTATTCACCCGAAATGGACCCACCGACAAAAGAGCAAAAATCAAAAGTCGCCGACAGAGGACCGGACGAAATAAAAATGAATAAAATGAAAACGAAAGACACATCAGGAGCGGAGGCGACTCCCAATTTGCGTTGGCCAATTATACCTGTTACAAATACAGCCATTCTCGTGTCTCTTTATACAAAACATCATAATGAAGGGGTTGTCCCAAATGTAATACAATACATGAATGTGTGTGGTGTATAAATATATATATATATATATGTAGTATTAAAACACACACACACACACACACACATATATATATATATATATATATATATATATATATATATATATATATATATATATATTATAATTATACACAGGCTAAGGATAGAGGTAATTTAAATGTTGAAGAATAAGTACGAACCACAAGTTGATGAGTTAACAAGTGAGATAATTCTGGGATGACTGAAACTAAGCAGCTGACCAGGGTGTGTAGGTACTCATGTACTTTAAAGAAAGTTCATGACCAGAACGGTAAGTAATGAAATGTGGAGGTTGATAGATATGTAGGTGTAAGGGGAATTTTGTTAGGAGATATTAAAACTGTATATATATATATATATTATATATATATATATAATATATATATATATATACACACACAAATATTTACATATTTTTGTAGGTATTAAAATTTATACATATGTATATAAATACATATACATGTGTAATCCAGTTTTTGAAATATAAACTAATAAAATCGTCCATGCAATTAAAAACATGAATTAGGAACTGAAAGTAAACTTCACATAAACATCTCTTAGTATTCATTCATATATATGTATATATATATATAATATATACATATATATATATATATATATATATATATATATATATATATATATAGATATAGATATAATAATATATATATATATATATATATATATATATATTGAGAGAGAGAGAGAGAGAGAGAGAGAGAGAGAGGCTCAGAATTTTTCAAATGACTAACTGCGTTTTTATTTTTCACGGAATGTTATTCACTCCATTCAGGAAGTACAATAGGCAATTAATATAGCATCGAGTGACGCCCCCGAGTGAAAAATGGGAATGTATATACACCCCCTTTTTCGGGTGTTTTTTCAACCAATTTTTAACGAAATGGGATTTTTTTTATTCTTTAACGAAGATTTTCATGTTTTTGTCTAAATCACTGAATTAAGCAATTATTTTATTTTCATCAAAATCTTTTAGTATTTTTAAGTATTGGAATAAATGAGTCTTTAAATTTTTTCTTTTTTTAAACTTTTATAAGTTTTAATAATAATCCTTTTTTCTTCAATACTAAATTATTTATCTTTCGGAATAAATTTTTTCTTCCAAATGACAGAATAATTTAATTTTTCTACACCCTTCAATTACAATCACTGTTCTATTTCGTTTTCATTATCATGATCACTTTGCAATTTCTTCCTGATAATTAAATATTCTATTTTTTTCTAATGATTCTCGCGCCCACTGAACAGGAGCGCAACATTAGCATTGGTAAGGAGACAGTCAAGGAGGAAGCAAAGTTTCCACAAAAAAAAAAATAATAATAATTTTCAGGAAAGTGTTCTAAGTAATCTCTCGGTTATAATTCTGTTCGAATTTGACTCCATATGGCAGACTTCTGCTTATAACTCTTTCCCCTCTTCTGAACGAAGGAAGAATAATACGTCAAGTCTTTTAATAATTCTTATTTCCAATTCAAGCAATGAATACATTTATCCCCACAGTCTTTTATTTGCCATAACTGAATAGAGAATACAAAACACAGAATTTAGGCCCAAAGGCCAAGCGCTGGGACCTATGAGATCATTCATGAAACGGAAATTGACCATAAAAGGTTTGAAAAGTGTAACAATTACCTCACTGTTGCACTGTGAGGTAATTGTTTGGAGAGGGTTGAGGAAAGGAAGGTGGAAGAAAGAGAATATGAACGGAAGTACAGTAAGAGGAATGAAAAGGGTTGCAAAGAACCTTAAATAATACCTACAGAGTACCGCATGAGGTGCACTGACGGCACTACCCCCTTACGGCGTTCATAACTTTAGGGTTTTTATTTCTATCTATCTATCTATCTATCTCTATATCTATCTATATATCTATCTATCATCTATATTATCTATCTATCTATATATATCTATATATATATATTATATATATATATATATATATATATATATTTTTTTTTTCTTTTATTATTAAATGAATGATTTTATCCCTTTATTTAAATCATATTTTTAATTTGAAAACTGACTGATTTCATATTTTTTTTATTATCACGAAAAATATATAAAAAAAATATTCAAAACAAATCACAACAGCGAGAAATTCTTTAAAATATTTAGACTCATCTTAATCATTCTTGTAAGACTGAAATAATTCAGGATGGGAGTAAACATAAGAAAAAAAAAGTACAAGAAAAATTCGACAACTGAAAATAAAGAACTATATAAAAAAAACTAAAAAAGACAAAGAAGTACAAATGATCACATGAGCATTTTCAACAAATGGAAATAAGTAAACAAACAAAACCAGATAAAAAACATAATACAGAAAATACATAAGCAAAAATATCCAAAACAGACATAAAACATTATAAAAATAAATACATATAGAAGTAAAAATATCCAAAACAGACATAAAACATTATAAAAATAAATACATATAGAAGTAAAAATATCCAAAACAGACATAAACATTATAAAATTAAATACATATAGAAGTAAAAATATCCAAAACAGACACAAAACAGTATAAAAATATAAACATACTACATAAGTAAATACATCCCATGATGAAAATAAAACAGGAGAAAACTGAATAAATAGCAGCAGAGCTGAAGAAGTAGCAGCGTCGAAGTCAGGAAACGAATAAATGAACAACCAAAACGTCATGACGTAAACCTTGAACTCAAAAAGACTGAAGTGGGACTTGACTAGAGAGCCAGGCGGTAGGTCGTCCTCGAGAAGCATTGCCAAGGTGTAAGACACACAGACGAGTGTAAAGGTAAGTCATCTTCACCGGTTACCACTTAGAGAGAGAGAGA